>NW_026111965.1:390000-410000 GCF_024679095.1 Eriocheir sinensis
ACCCCTTTCCTAATCCCCTTCACTTTGTGTTTTTATCTCTTTCATTTCAGCTAAGATGGCACCTAAAGTGCAGTACTTGTAACAGTAGCTTCTCAGCTCACTTTTTACAGGGCGTTCAGCTTTCTGTCGACTGTTTCTGTCCAGGCAGCATATCGAGTCAAGAATGCAGGAGCAGGAATAGAATATTGAAGAAGGCCAGAATAAAATAATGGAGCTTTCTCTCACCAGGCAGAATATCGAGACCAGACTGCAGGAGAAGAGAAGATGGAAGCAGGTCAGAATAAAATAATAGAGCTTTCTCGCACTGTTGCCTCCTTGCAGGAATTCATCCAGGCTAACGTTGCTGTGGTGCCAAACCCTTCTCCAACCGCCCCCTTGCCCTCAGCGGTACCGTCGACACCAGCGGACAACACCACGCAACGGGAGGATGCTAGTGGCACCGACCATGATGGCTTCACCGTCGTGAATGGAGGAGCCAAACCAGCCAGACAAGCGATTTATCCTGTTCATTGCTTCAACAGGTTTGCCATTCTGGAGGAGGACGAGCAGGAGAGCACCGTCCTGGTGGGTGACTCCATGATTCGCCAGCAGGTCGTTGAGTTCTGCGGCAGAGTTCCTCGTCGAAGACGGAACTATTGCTATCCTGGTGCTGGGATCGACGACATAACTGCTGCTCTTGAGGAAATCTCCCCCCAGGCTACTAATGATTCACTGTTTATTATCCACACAGGTACGAACGACGTCACCACGACCCGGTCTGAGGAACTCCTGGAGAAGTACCGTAGGCTCATCCAGCAGTATAAGACTAAATCCCTAACATTTTGATTTCAGGAGTTCTACCACGGACTTGGGCGGAAGCGACTTTTCAGTAAGGCCTTCAGCCTAAACAACCGCTTACAGACTCTTTGCAGGGAGCTTGACGTGGAGTTCCTAAACGCATGGGACAATTTCTATGGACAAAATGAACTTTTCCACAGGGACGGATTGCACCTTTCTCCCATCGGGGCAGCCAGACTCGGAAGGCTCCTCAACGAAGCAGTGCGTGTCATCCGAGCAAAAAACGAGTCACGGCCACGTCCCTCCACCCCGCCCGTGTAAATAGACGCCGTGCATCCTAACAAACCCGTAACCGTGATCCCGCAAGTACCACCACCTGTATTACCAAGCCTCTAGATAACTTAAAATCCTTAGTTTCAATGCGCGTAGCCTAAGAAACAAATTTGATGAACTGAGATGTCTTGCTTTAACAGAAAATTTTGACATAATTGCTATAACCGAAACATTTATCGACACCACAAATATTGATTTAAGTTCCGAATACAACATAGATGGCTACAGACTCTTCAACAAAGATCGTGTAAACCGTAGAGGCGGTGACGTCGCCCTTTATGTCAAAGCTATTTGCAACCCACCGACAAAACACCGGAAACAGTAACGTTGAACATTTGTGCGTGCGAGTAAACATTCCAAAGTCAATTTAAATATATCTGTCACCTACAGACCTCCCGGGCAATCACTCGATGACGACCTTGAAATGTACAGCGTCTTAAGGCAGTCACTTAATAACAACGACTCACTGATATTAGGAGACTTTAACCTCCCCATATCGACTGGGCGACACTGTCAGGTACAGAAGGCGAGTCACATAGAATGATCAATTTCTAGAAGAAAATTATCTAAGCCAAATGGTTTCTGAGCCAACTCGACAAAATAATATACTCGACCTTGTTATAACGACCCAAGATAACCTTGTCAGTAGTGTCACGGTAGGAGAACACCTCGGTTCTTGCGATCATAAATTAGTGCGCGTCGACATTAAAGCTCAATCATCAGTGACTGAAAATAAAGTAAAGGTGCCCAATTTCAAAAGAGCTAACTTCGTAGAAATCCGACAAAACTAACAGAAATACAACTATCAGATGACGGCAACGTAGAGGAAGCCTGACTAAGCCTTAAAATCACTTACTCACTCAGCAGAACACATTCGTCCCCTTGTGCGAGAAGCGAATTAACACTAATAAAGCCCACCGTGGTTTAATAGCGAAATTAAACAATCAGTCAATGAGAGAAAATTGTTTTACAGGTTAAAGAAAGAACAAAGCACGCCCGAGAACATTAGACTCTATAATGATGCCAGGCGACGAGTAAAAAGACTAGTAGGTCAGGCAAAGCGTAGATATGAAGAAAATATTGCGTAACTGTAAAAATAACCCGAAATCTTTCTTCAGTTACATAAACAACAGAAAGGCGATCAAAGTGGTATTGGACCTTTAACAAACAGCGACGGTGCACTAGTGACTGACAGCCAACATTGCAAACCTCTTAAACAATTACTTTTCCTCGGTGTTTAATACTAACAGTCTTCCTCTCGCTACCACCAACACCAGTACTATTGTAAATCTCGAGCATGCATTGCCTAATTTTGAAATAACAACCGATGAAGTCCTTAAAGCTCTCCATTCACTTAAAACAAATAAAAGTCCTGGACCTGACAAAGTATATCCAACTCTGCTGAAAGAAACGAAGAGCGAAATACTCTCCTCCTCACAACCGTATTCAATATGTCCTTGCGACAAGGCATCGTCCCTTCAGATTGGAAAAAGGCTAACGTGACACCGATTTTCAAGAAAGGAGACAAAAAGTACCAGGTAATTACAGGCCCATTAGTCTAACTTCGGTTGTAGGTAAGCTACTTGAGGGCATAATTAGAGACAAAATTGTGAGTTACCTTGAAAGCCACTCATTGATTGGGGACTCTCAACATGGCTTCGAAACAAAAGATCCTGCCTATCAAACCTATTAACCTTTATAACGACCTCTTCACTGTTTATGACGTAACCAAATCACTGGACGTAGTCTATCTTGATTTCAGAAAGCGTTTGATAAAGTCCCGCATCATAAATTACTTTACAAATTAAAGCAAATAGGTATTGACGGTCAAGTAAACCAATGGATCGCGAATTGGTTGAGCAACAGACAACAAAGAGTAGTGATTGACGGATTTAACTCAGAGTGGGCGCCTGTCACTAGTGGCGTCCCTCAGGGCTCGGTCCTTGGCCCAGTGCTCTTCATTATTTACATCAACGACGTGGATGCTGGACTCAATAACCGCATTAGTAAATTTGCAGACGACACAAAGATTGGTAACTCGGTTCTCACTGACGAAGACAGGCAAAGCCTCCAAGAGGATTTGCACAAAATTTCAGCTTGGTCGGATAGATGGGAGATGCCCTTTAACGTAGACAAGTGCCAGGTCCTTCAAGTTGGAACGAGGAATAAGAAGTTCGAATACGAAATGCGCGGCGTTAAACTCAAAAGCGTTCAATGCGTCAAAGACTTTGGGGTCAAAATCGCGTCAAACCTCAAATTCTCACAGCAATGCATCGATGCAGCAAATAAAGCGAACAGAATGTTGGGCTTCATTAAAAGAAACTTTGTATTCAAGAATAAAGATGTAATACTCGCTCTACAACAGTTTAGTCAGACCCCACTTGGAATATGCGGTACAGTTTGGTCCCCACCATGCAAAGGATATTGCTAAATTAGAAGGTGTTCAGCGTCGGGCAACGAAAATGATCCCTTCCTTGCGCAACAAATCCTACGAAGAAAGGCTTTCTACCCTTAACATGTTCTCTCTTGAGAAACGTCGCCTCCGAGGAAAATTGATCGAATGTTTTAAAATACTTAATGGTTTCACGAATGTAGACAGATCAACATTGTTTATGATCGATGACAGTCTGCGCACGAGGAACAATGGCGTAAAACTCAGATGTAGACAAGTAAATTCAGATTGCACCAAATTTTTCTTCACCAACGTTGTAGTGCGAGAATGGAATAAGCTTCCACCATCAGTGGTCCAGTGTAACACGATTGACTCCTTCAAAAATAAGCTCGACCGTCACTTCCTTCAACTTAATATCAACTAGAGTAGAAATGCAACGTTTTGGAGTCTTCTGATTAATGTAAAATCACTTAGGTTTAAGGACAGACCACCAAGTCTGGACCATGGGGTCTGTGTGGTCTGATTTTCTATGTAAATCTATGTAAATCTCTCTCTCTCTCTCTCTCTCTCTCTCTCTCTCTCTCTCTCTCTCTCTCTCTCTCTCTCTCTCTCTCTCTCTCTCTCTCTCTCTCTCTCTCTCTCTCTCTCTCTCTCTCTGCGTGTGTTTGTGTGGGTGTGTTTGTGTGTGGATGTGTTGGTGTGGGTGTGTTGGTGAGGGTGTGCACGCTTTCTCTCTCTCTCTCTCTCTCTCTCTCTCTCTCTCTCTCTCTCTCTCTCTCTCTCTCTCTCTCTCTCTCTCTCTCTCTCTCTCTCTCTCTCTCTCTCTCTCTCTCTCTCTCTCTCTCTCTCTCTCTCTCTCTCTCTGCGTGTGTTTGTGTGGGTGTGTTTGTGTGTGGGTGTGTTGGTGTGGGTGTGCACGCTCTCTCTCTCTCTCTCTCTCTCTCTCTCTCTCTCTCTCTCTCTCTGCGTGTGTTTGTGTGGGTGTGTTTGTGTGTGGATGTGTTGGTGTGGGTGTGGACGCGCGCGCTCCTTGAACAAATATTCCCTCCACATTTCTCCGCATTACCTTTTATTGTTTTCACCTCCTTCCGTACGAGTCTTGATTTGAAAAGCCTTCGACACAGCGTAGTAGTTTCAATTTGTTTGACGCGCTCCTGAGAAGTGTTGCATTGTTGTTGTTTTTTCGAGTAAACAAGAATTTTCCTCTATTTTACTTTTTTTTTTTCACCATTCCTTTATGTCACGTACGTTATACATGTGCTTATTTTCATCTTTTTAACAATTATTTAGTTTACTTTTTTCTGTTTTTTCTGTACTGCATAATTAGTTGTCCGTGGGAGGCGTGGTTCTTTGTTCCTTTGTGTTTGTTTGTTTGTTTGTTTGTAGGTTTGCTCTATGCCTGAGACTACGAGATTATGAGATTATGTGTGTGTGTGTGTGAGTGAGAGTGTGAGTGTGAGTGTGAGTGTGAGTGTGTGAGAGAGAGAGAGAGAGAGAGAAATTGAAAACAGAAAATGAAGGAAAAAGCATAACAGTTCCCTAACCTGGCGTGGGTGAGGGGAATGAGGGGCGGAGGAAATAAGGGCGTGACGGCGGGCAGCGGGCGGGGAGCGGGGAGGAGTATTTCGCGCAAATGCTCAGGAAAAACACTTAATTTGGCGAATATTTGGCATGATTTTTTAGGCTCGCATCACTGACGAAATTTTGGTCCTAATGAAAATTGGCATGGGATTATTTTATATTTTTTTACTTAATAATCGCTGTGTGTGTCAGATTATGACGATTAATATTTTGTACTTTTTTTTATAGCAGGTAGTGATCTCTTTTTGCTGATAAATACGTGCTATAATATTTTTCACGTACCTTTTTGACGCCACCCTTTTTAATTAAATCGTTATTAATATAGTTATCGTACTCGTGTCTCTTCCCTGTACAGTTATTGCCTGTATACTCCGGCAATTATGTTTTGGAATCTCTTTATTTTATCTCATATCTGCAATATATGTCGACCAGGAAGTAATCAATATTAATAAAAATTTAATTGTTCCATATCGGTAGAGTAATGGATTCCAATCGCGTAAAAAAACAACTGCTAACAATGTTTCTAGAACCCTTTAATAGAGGAATTTTATGTACATTTTTCCTTCGAGTCACAAATGGATGATTGGAATTCACGTAACGATAAAGCAACGAACCTTTACTTTTTGCTTCGACCTGAACGAACATGAGCAGCCTTCCGTCTTGTTTATAGTTTCTTAGTATTACTGCCACAAAGAGACCTGGTATTGGAAAGTCGATCGTAGCCACGTGCTGAATGGAGAAGTATTGAAACCTCTTGAATGAGGTGCTCTTATATCCCAGCGAAGTGTGTGCTATTCCGTCATCAGCAGAAACCATTGACATTTAGCAGGATATGAAAGACAGAGTAAGTCGCTAAATGCTTTAAGTGATATGAATATAGCACGAGATAGACACACAGATAAACAGAGACACTTGAACACAGACAAAATCAGACAGACTGGAGGCTGCAGAACGCTTAACCTCAGACCTTGCTATCATTTCCGATTGGGGCAGAAGGAACCTTGTGTCCTTCAATGCCTCAAAAACTCAATTTATCCACCTATCAACTGGACACAAATTTCCAAACACCTATCCCCTATTCTTCGACAACACTCAGCTGTCACCGTCTTCAACACTAAACATCCTCGGTCTATCCTTACCTCAAAATATCAACTGGAAACTTCACATCTCCTCTCTCGCTAAATCAGCTTCCTCGAGGCTGGGCGTTCTGTATCGTCTCCGCCAGTTCTTCTCCCCCGCGCAGTTGCTATCCATATACAGGGGCCTTGTCCGCCCTCGTATGGAGTATGCATCTCACGTGTGGGGGGGCTACACTCACACAGCTCTTCTGGACAGAGTGGAGTCCAAGGCTCTTCGTCTCATCAGCTCTCCTCCTCCTACTGATAGTCTTCTACCTCTTAAATTCCGCCGCGATGTTGCCTCTCTTTCTATCTTCCATCGATATTTCCACGCTGACTGCTCTTCTGAACTTGCTAACTGCATGCCTCCCCCCCTCCCGCGGCCCCGCTGCACACGACTTTCTACTTATGCTCATCCCTATACTGTCCAAACCCCTTATGTAAGAATTAACCAGCATCTTCACTCTTTCATCCCTCACGCTGGTAAACTCTGGAACAATCTTCCTTCATCTATATTTCCTCCTGCCCACGACTTGAACTCTTTCAAGAGGAGGGTATCAGGACACCTCTCCTCCCGAAATTGACCTCTCTTTCGGCCACCTCTTTTGATTGTTTTTTTAGGAGCAGCGAGTAGCGGTCTTTTTTTTTAATATTGTTTCCTTTTTTTGTGCCCTTGAGCTGTCTACTTTGTTGTAAAAAAAAAAAAAAAAGACACAGACAGAATGACACATACAGATACATACAGGCACATAAAGACAGAGGCATACATACAGACAAGCCAAACATACATACATACAGACAGACAAGCCAAACATACAGACAGACAGACGGACAGAGGCAAGCAGGCCACGAAATAATACAAAATATATGAGAAAACGAATACATTCCACGCCAGAAAATTATATGCATTTTCATTATATTAAACAAAGGCTTCGATTCGCTTCTCACTCCAGTGCTGCTTTATTGAAGTTTCGAACTGGATTGCGTCGCATTAGAGGAGGAGACGTGCGTCATGGCGAGGCAGGGAGTGTGGGGGGAGGGGGAGGCAGCCTTGTGAATGTTTGGCAGGTGTAGGTGTGAAAGAGACAGGTATGGGAGCATGTGGCAGGGGGGGGGGGAGGGGAGACAGGTGTGTTGGCTCGTTGGCGGGTGTAGAGTTGCGGCAGGTACGAGGGACAGGTGTGTTTCTTCATGGTGGAGAAATGAAGTGGTGATTTGGTTTTGGTGGCAGACTTGGAGGAGGAGGAACAGGAGGCGGAGGAGGAGGAAGAGGAAGAGGGTGTGAGATAAGAAGGAAGAGGAAGAGGAGGAGGAAAAGGAGCAGGAAGAGGGGCAGAATGAGGAGGAGGAGGAGAAGGAAAAGGAAGATATAAACAGGGGGAGGAGAGCAATGAAGAGGAGGAGCATGACGAGGATGAAAAGAAGAATAAGGGGAATGAAGCGCAGGAGTGTATTTCAGGTGATGTGGTTTGTGTTACGAGTGAGGCAGTGAAAGTTTGTAGGAATGTAAAGTGGCGAAATTTAGCAAGATTATGTAATATACTGGAATTGTGGATACGTCGTGGCAATGGTAGTGGAGGTACAGTTGTAGATAGTGTAAAAAAAATAGTATGTAGACGAGTGTGGAAAGGTGTAGCCACTAGAGGTTTGGGTGAGTCATTTTTTAAGAGTGTATAAAATTTTACACAAGGGTGGGAGGGAGAAAAAGTAGAAAGAATAGTCGTGTGGCAGCGAAGGTGAATCAAATGTTATATGGTCAAAATAGAGTGTATAAAGGTGAGCTGGGTGAGGGGAGGCAGCGGGATTGAGTAATACGTGTACTTTGGATGTAATTGGATGTGCTATTAAAGATAGAGAGGCAGCTCACAAAAGGCTCCAGAGCGTTCGATCTCCCGCTAATTATGACCTTTACATTTCAGCCCGGAATCGTGCCAAATCTATTCTCCGACTTGCCAAAATTTCTTTTATCAATAGAAAATGTCAACACCTTGCTTCTTCTAATTCTTCCCGTGACTTCTGGCATCTAGCCAAAAAGATCTCCTCCAATTTCACTTCTTCCTCTTTCCCTTCCCGCCTTAACCCTGACGGCAGCACTGCCGTCTCATCTGTCTCTAAGGATGAACTTTTCGCTCAAACTTTCTGTAAGAACTCCACCTTGGACGATTTTGGGCATATTCCTCTTACTCATCCCCCCTCTGACTCCTTTATGCCTGTTATTAAGATTCTTCCAAATGATGTTTTCTATGCCCTCTCTGGCCTCAACTCTCAGAAGGCTTGTGGACCTGATGGAGTGCCTCCTATTGTCCTTAAAAGCTGTGCTTCCGTGCTGACACCCTGCCTGGTCAAACTCTTTCGTCTCTGCCTATCAATATCTATCTTTCCTTCCTGCTGGAAGTATGCCTTTGTACAACCTGTGCCTAAGAAGGGTGACCGTTCCAATCCCTCAAACTACCGTCCTATAGCTTTACTTTCCTGTCTATCTAAAGCTTTTGAATCAATCCTTAACCGGAAGATTCAAAAGCACCTTTCCACTTCTAACCTTCTATCTGATCGCCAGTATGGGTTCCGCAAGGGGCGTTCTACTGGCGATCTTCTTGCTCTCAACTGACTCTTGGTCATCCTCTCTTAGCCGCTTCGGTGAAACTTTCTCTGTTGCGCTAGACATATCGAAAACCTTCGATAGAGTCTGGCACAAGTCTTTGCTTTCTAAACTGCCCTCTTTCGGATTCTATCCCTCTCTCTGTTCCTTTATCTCCAGTTTCCTTTCCGGCCGTTCTATCTCTGCGGTGGTAGACTGTCACTGTTCTACCCCTAAACCTATCAACAGTGGTGTTCCACAGGGCTCTGTCCTATCACCCACTCTCTTCCTGTTATTCATCAATGATCTTCTTTCCATAACAAACTGTCCTGTCCACTCATACGCCGACGACTCCACTCTGCATTATTCAACTTCTTTCAATAAAAGACCCTCTCAACAGGAAGTACACGACTCCAGACTGGAGGCTGCAGAACGCTTAACCTCAGACCTTGCTATCATTTCCGATTGGGGCAGAAGGAACCTTGTGTCCTTCAATGCGTCAAAAACTCAATTTCTCCACCTATCAACTCGACATAATCTTCCAAACACCTATCCCCTCTTCTTCGACAACACTCAGCTATCACCATCTTCAACACTAAACATCCTCGGTCTATCCTTAACTCGAAATCTCAACTGGAAACTTCACATCTCCTCTCTCGCTAAATCAGCTTCCTCGAGGTTGGGCGTTCTGTATCGTCTCCGCCAGGTCTTCTCCCCGCGCAGTTGCTATCCATATACAGGGGCCTTGTCCGCCCTCGTATGGAGTATGCATATCACGTGTTGGGGGGGCTCCACTCACACAGCTCTTCTGGACAGAGTGGAGTCTAAGGCTCTTCGTCTCATCAGCTCTCCTCCTCCTACTGATAGTCTTCTACCTCTTAAATTCCGTCGCGATGTTGCCTCTCTTTCTATCTTCTATCGATATTTCCACGCTGACTGCTCTTCTGAACTTGCTAACTGCATGCCTCCTCCCCTCCTGCGGCCCCGCTGCACACGACTTTCTACTCATGCTCATCCTTATACTGTCCAAACCCCTTATGCAAGAGTTAATCAGCATCTTCAGTCTTTCATCCCTCACGCTGGTAAACTCTTTAACAATCTTCCTTCATCTGTATTTCCTCCTGCCTACGACTTGAACTCTTTCAAAAGAAGGGTATCAAGACACCTTTCCTCCCGAAATTGACCTCTCTTTCGGCCACCTCTTATGATTCTTTTTTTAGGAGCAGCGAGTAGCGGGCTTTTTTTTTATTATTGTTTCCTTTTCTTGTGCCCTTGAGCTGCCTCCTTTGTTGTAAAAAAAAAAATGGTGTGTTGGTGTTGCATAATTATGTATGTAAGGGGAGTGGAGTGCGTATGGTGAATGCATTGAAGGTGTAGCAGAGGTGAAGGGGTCTTGGGTGTGGCATCCTACCTTACGTTACGGTGGTGGTGGGCAATAATTGTAGGTTTGCGTGTGTGCGAGTAATGTGTGTGTGTGTGTGTGTGTTTTAGAGAGTGGGTGGAGGGGAAAAGACGAACTACACGGTGCAAATAAGAGTATACGAAGATTTCAGTGGGATTCCTCTCTCTCTCTCTCTCTCTCTCTCTCTCTCTCTCTCTCTCTCTCTCTCTCTCTCTCTCTCTCTCTCTCTCTCTCTCTCTCTCTCTCTCTCTCTCTCTCTCTCTCTCTCTCTCTCTCTCTCTCTCTCTCTCTCTCTCTCGCTCTCTCTCTCTCTCTCTCTCTCTCTCTCTCTCTCTCTCTCTCTCTCTCTCTCTCTCTCTCTCTCTCTCTCTCTCTCTCTCTCTCTCTCTCTCTCTCTCTCTCTCTCTCTCTCTCTCTCTCTTCCTCTTCTTCTTCCTCTTCCTCCTCTTCCAGTAACTCTACCATCAACAATATCCTTCTCTTTCTAGCCAAGTCTGGGGATTTTTTTTTTTTTAGAATGCCAAACCACCTGCGGCTTAGGATTAGGGGGAGCTGCCATGTGTTGTCCGTCTGGTCCATTGTAGTCTCCTTATATTCTTGTGTGTGTATTATATTGCTTTTACTAGGAATTTTTTGTGCATTTTCTACTCAACACTCTTTCATTAATTGTTATACCCTCACATGATCTGCTTAAGACAATTTTCTTGAGAGCAGAGTCATGAAGCAGACAAGAATGATACCCGTCATAGACTTTATTCCCACACGTGTCTGAGCTTCTGGCTGCTGTGATGTCTGCAAATATTCCATGTTCCCTCTACATTATTTTTCTCGCCTTTTTTTTTTTTTTTGCGTGGGTATATATCAAGTCGGCGTTTGTTCATTCATGTAAGTTATGCCATGTATTTCTTCCTTTTTTTGTGTGAAGAAAAAACTACCTACCCTGCTTATGGACAGTAAGATTATTCATGTGCATAAAAATGAAAATTGTTTCATGATTTAATATTTGTTTCACATTTGTATTTGTATCATGTGTGAGGCTTCTTTAAAACGATTTAAACTTTTTACCCCTGCAGCAAATAAATCATAGGAAAATTTAACTGTGTCACGCACACCTGCCAACGATCAGCTGGCTTAACGAGGCCGCGGCCCCGCCCATACCTTGTCCGAAACTTTGCCCTTGCCTCCAACTCGCGGGCGTCGGGCAATGACGACCGAACTCTGGCGGCGTGCCCGGGAAACTGGCACACACTCCAGCCCTTTTCCTGTTTGCATAAATTTCCGTCGCCAAAACCCTGTATTTATGGTAATTTTTATGCGTTTGGCCTATAGTGATGATAGGCCTTCATGAGGGTGCCTGTTGGTCGGTCACAGCCCGCTAGTGATGCAGGCAGACGTATTATGGTGGTGCCATTCTTGCTTGGCTCACGCTACCTCCTGGAGTTCCACGTGATCCTCTAGAGATTTTCGCTAGAATCCGGGTTGATAGTGATGATCTGTATAGCGTGTGGGCAGTCCTCGGCCACTCGGAGATGACTGAAAATTGCCAGCTTGTTATGGCGGGCGGGACTTGCGACCGTAGTATTAGTCTTCCCCTTTCCCTTCCCGTCCCCATCCCCATACGCGGGTCTGGGGTAGGTATAAGCCGCCCCGTCCCCTTCCCGTCCCCAGGGAAGATATACGGGCCAGACCAAGACCAATCTGCACGTCATAATAATGTTGGCAGCACTTTCAAACCAATAATTAGAGAAAACGAGATAAATAATGCATTTTTCACACACCATTGTATTCATATACATTATATATCATAAAATAGAAAAAATATAGCGTAGCTGATCTACAGGTAAATAACAAGTAACACGGATAAGTTAATTTATGAGATAGGTTGGTATCCATGACTCGTCACACGCGGGCAGCCACACCGGGGTTGCCAGGTCGTCTCAATTATGACATTTTTTGCCTTAAATCTCGGTGGTCGCAAACAAATGCCCTTTTTTTATGGTATATGTTAAGAGTTGCCATAAAAATGCCATATTTAGTCATCAGTCTGCCGTTTTCTGCCATTTTGGGCGGACAATCATAAAGGAATCTTCAGGAAAAAAATATTTTTTGTACAATATGAAACTTAATAGAACAAAGTGTAGTAGTATTCTCACCAATGTTGTATGTCCTTCGTGATAGCTTAATCAAAGACATACAACATATCCCATTTTCTCTAATTATGGATGAGGCATCTGATGTTTCAGTTACTAAACAGTTTTGCATCTGTGAAGGATATTTCAAGGAGATATATCAAAAAACTTTTTAACATTACTTCCATTTACCTCCAGCACATCATCATCACTTTTCTCAGGCATAATATCCTACTCTGATGAAAAAAATGTCCCACTGAGTAATATTGTTGGGCTAGTACTGATGAAGCATCCAGTCGGTGCTGCTGTCTGTTTACAATCAAATGGGAACACCAGTCTTTACAAACAAAAACAAAATATATTAACTTCAGCAAAGTTTGCGATATAATATCAGTCATAAAAATATTCTGACACTTTTAAATATATTTCCTTTTATAATAACAAACAACACTATTTATTTATGAAATATACGAAGGGGAAGCTAAAGATGTCCTGCTTCTCGTCCCGCGGAGTCAACACTTTTTCCAAGGTCTAAATAATCTTTCTTTAGATCTTGACTTTTTCAACCCCATCCGCTCTCTCTCGAGATAGTATTAACAACCCCAACCACGCGGGGACGTTTAATACTGCGGTTCACAGGCAAGGGAAAGGGAAGGGAAGAGAAAAAGGATGAGGGAGATTAATACCAAGGCAGTTGAAACCGGGTCCTCCAGGACACCGCGCCCGCACCCCAACCACTCCTCGTTGCCTCCCCCTGAGTGCTTCTGCCAGTGTCAGCCGCTTCTTACCGTCGTAGCGTCAGTCTGTTTACTGTGCGATCTGCGGTAATAACATTTTTTCTTGCCGTTTGATTTCAGTCGTTATTACTTTTTTTTTTAATTTCTTGATTCATTTCACCTAGGCATTGAGCTCATATCTGATACTCCCTCCTTATCTCCGCCACCCAGATTAATTAACTGTTCACCGTTCATAATTCGTGCCTTTCGAGTGTGTATCCAGCGCCGGCAAGACTTTGTTATTTATCAAGTGTTTACTCATATTAAAGTTATCACGTTTTGAGTGTATATCGTTGGGCATTTACTTCGTTAGTTAATTAAATATTATAGCTTATTCTCCTGTCATGTTCTCTCTTTTGCTCTTTTTTTATTTGAGTGACGGGAGCCTGAATTAAATAGTCTCTTTTCTAAATACCGTCGCAACAGAGGGCGTCAGCAAATGACTGCCTCAGCTTTATAATGTCAGTACTCTGGTGGCTGATGACCGTGTAAAACTTGCATGAACTTACCAAGCAATAACTCAACAAGTTCATGATTTTATAATATCTTTCAGAAGTAGACACTTAAAAGTTTTCAGAATTGAATGAGGGTGAAATCATGTAACCAGGATACCCAGTCGGAGTTTGTAATAAAAGTCATTTTGGAGCATCTACTTGCAATATTAAGATCAGTTACCTTGTTTTTGCCGATGAGCAGTACTCTTGGCGGAGTCGCTGAAAGTTCTAGTATTGGCTCTTGAGGCACTGCAAGAAGAGGCGAAACCCTTGGGACTTAAGTCTCTTGGTACATGTGCTTGGAGGCTTCCTAGATGAAACTGTACATACAGTCTGTTCATTCGTGTGGCGGGGACATTGATATCCTGGACAATATCAAATACCTAAGTAGCTTAGTACAGAAAAAAGGCGGGTCTCGCCAAAAAGTCTTACGACGGATTGGATTGGCCTACGGTTTTATGGATTCGCTCAGCACGAGTATTTGGCGATGTCGATACCTGTGTAGAAGGACAAAGTTCCGAGTCTTCAAATAACTTGTGCTCCCTGTCTTACTTTATAGCGGTGAAACATAGACACTGAACAAATATGTCTAGAGGCGGAGTGATGCTCTTTGAAATAAGTGGCCACGCAAAATCATGGGATATCGCAGGAAGGACTTTCTATCACACCGGCGATTATTCCGTGAGAGTGTTTCGAGCCCTGTTACCTGCATAATCCGTGAACACTAACTTCGGCTATGCGGGCACGTGGTACGCTACCCAGAAGTTGACATCGAGTTGTGTCTGTAAGAGACAACCCCGAGTGGAAGAGGCCAAAGGGACGCCCACAGAGTCCGTGACATGAGGTGCTCGGGATGGGAAGGGGACCTTCATGCAGGAGGAACCCCGGGTTTGGTGCCATAGGGAGCGTGAGGCGACGCCCACCCCCAACCCCGGCGTATGCCTCTATTGATGGACTGATTGATATCCAGTAAGGACTATATCTATAATGTATTGACTTTTTTACAAATTGATCGAATCTAAACCTTTGCAAAATGGCGAAAATAGATAACTGAGGATAAAGAGGCACATTGCATGAAGCTTCAGTTCCGTGTAGCAGATTCCCTGTGGCTTAAAAAGTCTATGTTGATCCTCTATTGGAATTCATATTTTTTGTCCATAACAACAACAGTGTTGGTTTTCCATTACATTTATGACATGATAAAATTGTGTTCTCTAGAATGTAAGGTTGGGGGCATATGAAACAGCTGTGTATGACCTCGGTACTCATTTATGTCTCACTAATCTGTGGTGGGTAAGAAAGCATTACCCCGGGACACAGGGCAAGTCGCATTTATATATTAACTCTAAAGGGAAGATGAAGAGCTGGGTGAGCTGCATGCCGGAGAAGGATTCTAGCGTCTCTAGACACCTTGGTACTGACTGTAGGGCCGGGATTCGAACCCGAGCTCAATGATTTGTAGCGAGGGATACCAATCACTACACCTCGAAAGCGCAGGTAAGCGGCAATTATATATAGGAAATGTGTAAAGTTCTTTGATATAATACATTTTTGTGTGTGTGGTATGGGAAGGTATGAAGGTTTGTTTGCCACCCCTGCCTTGGCTCCTCTTTCCCCGCCCTCCCTCCGGTTTATCGCGCCTCTCACACGGCCTCCCATAACCTTCCATCTCTCTTTCCTCTCCTCATTCTGCCTCTCATTCCTACTCATCTACACTCTTTTCCTCATCATACCGCCTCTCTCACAGCCACTCCTCTCCCCTCTCCACCCTCTTCCCTTTCCTCTTTATCCAGCATCTCGCTTCGCCCTTCCCTTTCCCCCCTCCGCGCCATCACGCCTGCCAAACACTCGCCACTGTAAACAAATACACACACATAAAATGCCAATGTTATTTTACCCTTCCTGTCTTGAAGGGAAGGAAAGGAAAAGACACACAGAATATAAAGTTCTCGTTTCCAGTAAACAATAATTATTCAGCAGGTTTCTTCCTATAAAATGTAAGCGAGTGTCATTTATTCATTCATTGAGAAAAGAATAAGCACCTGTCTTCTGCTTCATATCATGGCAGCAGTGTTTCGCACAGAAAAACACAGGACTTGTTTTCGGCGCGGAAAAACTTTGGAAGATATGTCTTTATTTTTAAAGGATTTAATTGACTCCGTAATGGAACGTGAAAAATTAAAATCTCAAACTGTTTTCAGCTTTTGCTCTCTCTCTCTCTCTCTCTCTCTCTCTCTCTCTCTCTCTCTCTCTCTCTCTCTCTCTCTCTCTCTCTCTCTCTCTCTCTCTCTCTCTCTCTCTCTCTCTCTCTCTCTCTCTCTCTCTCTCTCTCTCTCTCTCTCTCTCTCTCTCTCTCTCTCTCTCTCTCTCTCTCTCTCTCTCTCTCTCTCTCTCTCTCTCTCTCTCTCTCTCTCTCTCTCTCTCTCTCTCGTATCCATAAATACATGTAGGAGACAGCTCAGATATTTTGCCCCACGATACCTTTAACACTTGGGCTGACGTAATTGTATTAACACTTTTTATACTCAAACTTCTTAAGGAAGATATTTTCCGTTTATTATGCATGAGCGTACTTGATATTCATGAAGTCTGATGAGTAAGAAAGATGTTACTTCCCACCATGCATGCTCACGAAGGCTTTTAACGATTGTGAAGAATTATCGTTGTTATTATTATTATTATTATTATTATTATTATTATTATTATTATTATTATTATTATTATTATTATTATTATTATTATTATTATTATTATTATTATTTTTATTATTATTATTATTATTATTATTATTATTATTATTATTATTATTATTATTATTATTATTATTATTATTATTATTATTATTATTATTATTATTATTATTATTATTATTATTATTATTATTATTATTATTATTATTATTATTATTATTATTATTATTATTATTATTATTATTATTATTATTATTATCGTTATCATTATCATTATCATTATCATCATCATCATCATCATCATCATCATCATCATCATCACTACTACTACTACTACTACTACTAATAATAATAATAATAATAATAATAATAATAGTAATAATAGAAGTAGTAGTAGTAGTAGTAGTAGTAGTGCAATTACTTGTTTTTTTATTTTTTTTTTAGGTGCAGCGTATAGTGGCGGCAGGCTCTGTCGAAGGAGCTCCTGGACGACACCTGCCCGTTAGTGGCTCGGGTGAATTTTATTTATAGTGACCGGCGTCATGTATGGCTCCCTTGTTATTACGATCACAATCACCACATCGGCTTTACTTACCATCATCACCATTACCGTGACCAGCACTAACATCATCACCATTGCTATCACCACCACGGCCGTCATTGCCACGCCAGTAAGAGATATTACCATTTATATAATATAAATCCATTTATTTCATCAGTGTTATTATTCTAGTTTTTTCATGTTTCTGTTACTTGGTCATTATTGATGCACTTGATATTGTTGCCATTGCTAATGTTGTTTTTGTTATTTTTGTTGTGTTTATTGTCATTGTTGCTGATGTTTTTTACTGTTTTTCCTCGAGCTATTACTGTTGTTATTACTGTAGTTTATTTCTCACTTGCGAAAAATATAGTTATGGTATGAAATTTCGCGAAAATGTGTATTTCCCAAACTTTCCTTAAAAATATGGACTAGATACCGTGAGGTGTAAAAGTAATCTTCTTACCTGTGAAGCAAGACTCACCTTGAGAGAAGATGACGAGGAGAAGCTGCAGAGTCTCCCAGACGGTGAAGAGCGGGAAGAGACGCATCCTGGCGAAGTGTGGGGAGAGGAGAAATTCTCTCTCTCTCTCTCTCTCTCTCTCTCTCTCTCTCTCTCTCTCTCTCTCTCTCTCTCTCTCTCTCTCTCTCTCTCTCTCTCTCTCTCTCTCTCTCTCTCTCTCTCTCTCTCTCTCTCTCTCTCTCTCTCTCGTTATTTTTTGGGGTTCTTTTCTAAGATCTCCACTGTTTTTTTGTACTTATTTTTCCTCCTATAAGTTCTCACTCTCACGTTCTCTCCTGAGCCAATAAAATTTTGCTGGCCTCTGTTTTTTTTTTTTTTTTTTTTTTACTCTGAACTGTTACACTGATTTTGTTTTTTCATGGCTTTTTTATTTCCTTCACCGTTTTCACCTCGTCCTGGAGAATGTTTCGCCCCAGTTATGCTGGAAATTGATGTCGAACTTGTGTGATATTTTTTCTATTGTAAGTCTGTTAATTTTCTGTTGTGGCAGTGCCCGCCGATGTCACCGTTGCCAGGACCAGCTCTCCTGCGCACTTGTGGTTACAATATTGAGTCTTTCAAAGCTTCTTTTTTACAATGGAAGATTTTTCTTCGCTCTTTTACTTTTGGGTTCCTTTGCACTCCCGTTTAAAGTTTGTTATATGCACAGACACTCTCCCTTTTTCTTGTCTAATATGCTTGCACCTCTACACACACGCAGTTATTTCGCATGTAGGTAAAATAATGTTTTCCATTATGTTCAAGTAAAATGGGAACAAACATTCACTTTTCAAGGAAGTATCAGTATCACGAGTTTCTTTATATTATTTTCAATCCAGAATTACGTTTGTTCATAAAACTTACTAAACAAAATCACTTATCAGATTCTTCTCCACGCGCTTCCTTTGTCAATCTGAAACACAGAAAATAAGTGTATTAGTTACAATTACTGTTGTGTAGTAAGGTTTAATGATTGACACATCTTTGAAATCTACATATTGTCTTTTACGTAATGACGACATCACAGGAGATCTAGCTTGAGTGGTTGAATGCGAAGAAAAATTATTAGATTCAAATATGTTAAGTAATCTTTTTTATGTTTTCTAGGAAATGAAACCGGAAACAGAGGAATTGGTGAGTGTTGAATTCTTTGTTGTAATTTCTAAGTCTGCCGAGCTTCTCCACAAATGTCATCGATGTACTCTGCTGCGAGGGAACAGAGGGTACTGCCAGGAGGAATAAGGGGAATAAGGGGAATAAGGGGAATAAGAGGAATAAGGGGAATAAGGGGAATAAGGGGAATAAGGGGAATAAGAGGAATAAGGGGAATAAGGGGAATAAGAGGAATAAGGGGAATAAGGGGAATAAGAGGAATAAGGGGAATAAGGGGAATAAGGGGAATAAGAGGAATAAGGGGAATAAGAGGAATAAGGGGAATAAGGGGAATAAGAGGAATAAGGGGAATAAGGGGAATAAGGGGAATAAGAGGAATAAGGGGAATAAGGGGAATAAGGGTAATAAGTTGAATAAGTGGAATAAGAGGAATAAGGGGAATAAGGGAATAAGGGAATAAGAGGAATAAGAGGAATAAGGAATAAGAGGAATAAGGAATAAGAGTAATAAGTGGAATAAGAGGAATAAGGGGAATAAGAGGAATAAGGGGAATAAGGGGAATAAGAGGAATAAGGGGAATAAGGGGAATAAGGGGAATAAGAGGAATAAGGGGAATAAGGGGAATAAGGGGAATAAGAGGAATAAGGGGAATAAGGGGAATAAGAGGAATAAGGGGAATAAGAGGAATAAGGGGAATAAGGGGAATAAGAGGAATAAGGGGAATAAGGGGAATAAGAGTAATAAGGGAATAAGGGAATAAGGGAATAAGAGGAATAAGGGGAATAAGAGGAATAAGGGGAATAAGAGGAATAAGGGGAATAAGGGGAATAAGAGGAATAAGGGGAATAAGGGGAATAAGAGGAATAAGAGGAATAAGGGGAATAAGAGGAATAAGAGGAATAAGGGGAATAAGAGGAATAAGAGGAATAAGGGGAATAAGGGGAATAAGGGGAATAAGGGGAGAAACAGAAGAAGGAAAAGAAGATAGAAGTTTGGAAAAGACAAGAAATTAGATTAGTAAAAGATTTCATTAAGGAACTAGACTCGAATGCAAAGAAAAAGTTACTTAGATCAAAAGAACAAATAAATAACATAAATATTGCTGGAAACAGAGGAATTGGTGAGTGTTGAAATCTTTGTTGTAATTTCCAAGTCTGCCGAGCTTCTACACGTATGTCATCGATGTACTCTGCTGCGAGGGACCAGAGGGCTCTACTAGGACAAATAATAGCAGTGAAAGGAGGAAGGGGAGAAACAGAAGAAGGAAAAGAAGATAGGCGTATGGAAAAGACAAGAAATTAGGTCCGCAAAAGTTTTCATTAAGGAACTAGATTCGAATGCAAAGAAAAAGTTACTCAGATCAAAAGAACAACGAAATAACAAATATTGCTGAGAGAAAAAGCAAAAGGACAAAATAATAAATGAGGAGGACACGGAGAAGAAGGAGGAGCAGAAGGAGGAGGAGGAGGAGGAGGAGGAGGAGGAGGTGGCGGCGGCAGATACTGGAGGTGAAGGCGGCCTCTATTATGAAAGTTTATGGTGTTCCATGTTGGGTAATTCACACGCTCGACCAC
>NW_026111965.1:415000-417500 GCF_024679095.1 Eriocheir sinensis
AGCAAAGGGAAGAAGAGTAAGAGGAGAAGCAGAAAGGTGAGGAAAGGAAAGAGTATAATGAAGGAGGAGGGGCGGAGGAAAAAAGAGGCTGCTGAGGGTTCAAGTTCACCTCCTCCCTAACTCTCCGCCCAAGTTTCATCTCATTATATCCATATAGTCCCGGCCTGTTCATTATGTCGAGAGTGGAGGGAGAAGCAAGGAGGGAAGAAGATGAAATAAGAAAGAAGTTAATAAATAAGGAACCGATGAAGACAAGGAACAAGAGGGATCGTAGAGGGGCAAAAAGACGACTGAAGAAGAGAGGAACTAGCAAGGGAAAAAGAGAAGGTTAGAAAGTTTATGGATGACGAAGACGATAAAATAAGGGAAAAAAGAAAGGAGAGGAAAAACAGGGGCATCAAAACGAAGAGTATGCAAGAGAAGGGAGGGAAGAATAGGGAATGAAGGGAAAATGAGAGAACTGAGGGAGGAATTGAACGAAGGAAGAAAGGAGCGGAGAAGGAAAGGAAGAGATTAAAAAAAGGAAGATAACGAAGGATAACCCGACGAAGACATGAAAGAAAAGAGAATAATGGAGAAACAGAGAAGAGTTAGATAAGGGGAGGAAGGAGAGGAGGTCAAAGGAATGAAGTAAGTGCATGATAGACAAGGGAAGACGAAGGGGACAGAAGGTTTAAGAGGAAAAATAAAAATATATAGGAAAAGGCGAAGATAAAATGTTGAAAAAGCTACAGAAACAAAACTAATGATGAAACGAGATAAAGAATGAAAACTGAGTCGAAATGAGAGTCAAGAAGAAAAGAAAGAAAAAGTCATATTAAAGGAGAGAATGACGAGGAAGGGAAGAGTGCGGAGAAGCCAAGGATGTGTATTCGAGACAGACAGGCAAACAGACACACGAACTGATAGACAAAGAAAGACAGACGGATAGACAGAGAATCGGGAAGACCGAGAAATATACAGATGGAGAGAAAGGCAGACATACTGACAGCGTGAATAATAGAAACTTTTATTCAGATGTGATTGAAAAGCAATGCGACAGAGACAAAGTGGGATGGTGAACCTTGAAAAGCGATCCCTTGAAGCAACAAACATCTCTCGTGATATGCGACGTGATAAAGATGCGGTTATAACGCCCCTCATCAATATCATTACATAATAGGGAAATGAAGTGGAAAGACGTGAGGAGAGAAAAAATCCATCTTCATTATAAAGAAATATAAAAACAGTCTTGATTGTCTCAAAAATTAAATGAATTGTAAGATTCAAATGAAGTAATTTATTAATATCACACACACACACACACACACACACACACACACACACACACACACACACACACACACACACACACACACACACGGATAACAATAATTCAGGGATCTGTCGGAAAGAGTGAACATCTCTTTGTTATCTGAATGACATCAAGTATTTTTTTGTGTGTATTAAGTATTTTTTTGTGTGTTTGTTGCTATGAATTAAAATTAATATGATTACTGTGTATTTTAATTTCTCTTATTTTTCATATAAATGATTAAAGGAATATCTTGAATTTTAATAATTATTAATGGGGTGTCATAATAGTTATTATTTAATGGAGTCATTTGTGTTACATCAAAATAATGCTTGAAGATTTAGACGGAAAATTATTAATTGCCGCCTTTACTAGCGAGCCTGGCCTGAAGGGTGACGAAAAAGTGGGCAAGACAGGGCAGACAGCCACGGCGGCTGAACCACCCACTCACCCCGGCAAGGATTCGCAGTTTTTTCTCATAAAACTATTTTTTTTAAGGTTTTCCATAATCATTGTTATTGCTGATATTATTATTACTCATTGTCATCATTACTGTTATTATTATTATTATTATGCATGAGCCAATGCAAGATGGCGCCACTATAAACACTCGCCTGCGCCAGAACATTATTATTATTATTATTATTATTATTATTATTATTATTATTATTATTATTGTCATTATCATTATCATTATTCTTATTCTTATTCTTATTCTTATTATTACTGCTGTTAACATTACTATCGTTACTGGAGGAGGAGGAGGAATGATACACGTGTGTATTGAGGAAAATATTCTCGACTAGTGTTGCTCAAGGCTTCATCCAGGAGCCTGAGGGCGGCTCAGGTGTTATCATGCTGCATGCCGGTCCCCTGGCACGCCCCGCTCGCTGCTGGGAGGTCAGGCCGCCACCCATTGTCCTCCGTCTGGCGGCCGGTGGTAAGGAACCGTCGGCACATTAATATAATCAAAGGAGATATCGGCAGGCTCTGATTAATTAAGGTTCGAATACTGGTTAGGTTTATTATTATTATTATTATTATTATTATTATTATTATTATTATTATTATTATTATTATTATTATTATTATTATTATTATTATTATTATTATTATTTTCATTATCATGTTATAGTAGGATATCAATGTATTATTATTATTTAATATCACCACGAATTAGGCATACAATTGTCAATGGAAAAAACC
>NW_026111965.1:422500-487500 GCF_024679095.1 Eriocheir sinensis
ACGCCGGGAGGAAGTTGGTGTGCGTCGCCTCCCCAACCCTGCGACGGGTTCCTTCCCTCCCTGTGTGCCACCTTCACATCCATTGACTTGCTAAAGCCACAAACTTTGGATATGTCCCTTTGGCCTCCTCCACTCGGGTTTGCTGAAACAACCCGGTGAGCAGGGTCAACCTCTGAGTAACGTACCACGTGCCCGTATAGCCGGAGTTGACGCTCATAGAATATGCAGATGATAGTGCTCGATTTAATCTCACGCAATAATCGGTGATTTGACACAGTCACTCCAGTAATATCTTATGATTCTGTATAAATACCTATTACCAAAGGCATCAATTCGCCTCTTTAAGTCACTACTTACAGTAAGACAAGGGGCACAAGCGACTCGATAATCCAGATCTTTGCCCTTCTGCACAGGTATCGACAACGCCATATACTCGTGCTGACCGAGTCCATGAAAGCATAGGTCAAATCAATGCGCTGTAAGACTTATCACCGAAACACCGTTGTTCTACATCATGCTGCCATGGAGGGAATGTGAAATATTCCAAGATATTAATGTCCTCGCCACATGCATGAACAGACTGTACTGTTTCATCTCGTAAGGCTCCAAACTCTTGTATCTTCGCCGTGGCTCAAAAGACCTGAAACTCAAAGAGTCGAGAGTCATCATCAGAGCCTCCAGCAACTGCGCGAGGAATATTGTATCGTCAGCAAAAACAAGGTTAGTGGCATTGGTATTGCCATTAGGAGTTCCTCAATGACTATATTCCTCAACTCTGCTTAATACCCAGTCAAGGCAAATGTCGAAACGTAATCAGGCTAGGACACAGCCCTTCATCGTTGGAAAAGAAGTTGTCAACCCCTCCCCCCCCAAAAAAAACACATATACACTTCACAGCATTCTTAGTCAATAGACCAAGAGTCCTCGCAGGAATCAAACTGAGTCGCACAAGATCCACGAGTGCTTCAAGATTATTGACATCAGTCGACTTAAGTTGAACTCATTCCCTGCCAAAACTCGCTGCACCGCTGCACCGATATGCGTTGCTCAAGGATACGATCATTTATCGACTTACTTTTCGTTAGCTCAGACTGCGCAGGTCTCTGCAGCTTCAGCAGAGGGTTGCAAATCCTCATCAGCAATAAACGGCACTGAGCTGTGTAATGCCACGGGAGTTGTTGTATTCCTTACGGTCCACTTTCCCCTTTCCAGATAGGGACAGTAGCCTACGTTTCCAGTAAAGAGGAATGGTACCAGGCTGCCATACGGCCGTCAAGACCGCAGGTAACTCGCAGATCATGGCCTCACATCCAGCTTTGAGCCAGTATACAAAATTGATTAATATCGACTGTTTTTCCACCCCTCAAGCTTGCCGCACCCTCTGACCTCATCAAGACAGGCTTTCGTTAATGTGTGGGTCAACATCCGTCACCTGCAACCCAGCAGTAGGAAGTTACCCGCTCGGAGGGACTGCCGTGTACAACTTTTCCGAGCACTTAGCCGAAAAAGCCCTCTGCCCATCCATGTCTGACACGAGGCAACCTACTCCTGTTAGGATAGCGCTCACCTGAGAAGCAGGCAGGAAGTGGAGCTATTTCAGGGTTCTGAAGGCATGTCGGATGTCATTTGCGATGAAATGGCCCGATGAAATGATTTGATAAACAGTGCACACTTCTGGGTTGCGTGACATGTCTATACATGATTATATAGGGCAGTAAAGGCAATGGGCCACCATTCAGTTCCAAGGACTAATTGCCGATTTGACGCAGACATTCCAGCCATACGCCATGATTCTGCGACGACACCAAAGGCATCAATTTCCTTGGTCATTGTTTATTGTCTGTGTCTCTGAGTCATCAAGTAAGATACGGATCACAAGCGAATTAAAGATACGAATCTTTGTGTGTCCACTGGTATCGACAACTCCATTTTTTTGTTTTTTTGTTTTTTTACGTTTCGGCCAATGGCCAATGGGTGGTGCAGACGCAACACGAGCTTGTCGGCCTGACCCTCTCGGATGATCAGCGACTACCCCATCTGTTAGCTGAGCTCAGGAGACTGAGAGTGGACATAGTGGGGCTCTCAGAGACCGAGAGACCTGGCAATAGAGAGATCAGTAGAGGGGTTTTTACCTACTACTGGTCAGGCCAGAGCGATGGTGCTCATTGCAAGGGAGTAGTTATAGCCATTTCTAGTCGACTGCAGTCCTCTACCGTTGGGGTTACTCCGGTTGCTAAGCGTATGATGCAGGTGAGGTTAACGCACAACTTGGGCTTCATATCTCTTATTGCAGTGTACACCCCTACCGAGATGTACGGAATTGAGGAGAAGGAGATGTTCTACACCAAGATTGACTCTATTATTGACCAGTGCCTCCCAACGCGTCACACTCATTGTCTTGGGCCACTTCAATGCAGTTACTGGCACAGAGAGAGGACTACGGGTTGTGTGTTGGTCCCCACGGCTCTGGCACCAGAAACGTAAACATTTCACTCCTCCTGAACTTCGCAAAGTCCAGAAGGCTGAAGGATGCTGGTTCCTGGTTCCAGAGACGCGAGCCTCGCCGCTGGACTTGGTATAGCAATGTTGGAGGTGTGGTAAAAAAGATCGATCACATCCATGTTTGTACTCGTTGGAGGATCTTCCAGAACTGGAGCGTTTTTCTGAGTTCTGAGTCCTTTAATACCGACCACAGACTTGTTGCAAAACTGAGAATACGCATCAGGTCCAAATTATTATCAAGATGCAACCCCCCAGGGTCCCATCTTGAGAAAGTGTGGGGCTAGGCGTGCGCTCAGGAGTATGCAGTGGCAGTCTCATATCGGTTGGAAGTGCTTGGTATTTTGGAGGACCTTGGAGAATTGTGGGATACCTTTAAACGTGAAACTTTCAAAGCTGCCGAGGAGGGCAATGGAGAGCGCCCATGGTCTAGGAGTGGCGTTGCTTAAAGGTAGACACTGTAGAATATAGAGGAGAGTTGTGCTGCCAGGCTGGCTGGGGACTCGGAGCGATACAAGACTCTATCACAAAGGACTAGAACCCTTTTGAGGAGAGATAAGGAGAGGTACGTCAAAGCTCGCTGAGAATGTCGAGGGTTGTCTAAATTCAAACGACCCTAGATCTGCCTTTCGAGCTTTGAAGAAGATCCGCTCCAAACCACATCCCAGACGTGTCAGTATCGGCTCGTTGGGCCGAGTACATAGGCAGTTGTGCACAGCAGAGCCCCCTAGCGGACACCTCCGTCTGGCTGGGTTGCAGATGGAGGCTGCTGACACACAAATAGACGAAACTCCACCTTCTCCTGCTGAAGTGAGAGAGGTTGTAAGGAAGTTGAAGGGTGGAAAGGCAGCTGGGATCTGTAATATCAGCGCAGAGATGTTGAAAGCTGGGGGTGAAGCCATGATCCGTGGGTTGCATGCGGTGCTGTCTGCCGTGTGGCAGTCCGGTGCCATTCCTCTTGACTGGAAAAGGGGGTTGGTTGTCCCTATCTGGAAAGGGAAAGGGGACCGACAGGACTGCAACAATTACCGTGGTATTACACTGCTCAGTGTGCCGGGCAAGGTGCTCGCTCATCTGCTGCTGATGCGAATTCGATCTCATCTGCTAAAGTTTCAGAGACCTGAGCAATCCGGGTTCACGCCCGGCAAGTCAACAACTGACCGGATCCTAGCACTTCGCGTCCTCGTGGAACGCCGACGTGAGTTTTGACAGTGGTTGCTCGCAGCCTCTGTCGACCTCAAGAAGGTTTTTGGCTCAGTTCATCGTGAGTCACTGGGGTATTCTGCGGATTCGTGGGATTCCTGCAAGGATTATTGACCTGATGACTGGCCTTTACTCTGGAACTGAGAATGCTGCGTAGTGTTGGGGAGGCGTTTCCGGCTTCTTCCCTGTTAACTAAGGAGTGAGGCAGGAGTACGTCCTTGCTCCATCACTTTTCAACACTTGCATGGACTGAATAGAAGGCAAAGTTGCCGATCAAAGTCGTTGCGGAATATCTGTTGGCGACTTCAAGGTCACTGATCCTGTTTTTGCTGACAATGCTGTACTCCTCGCGGGACCGCTAGAGGTCCTGGTGATGGCTCTCGAAGTGTTGCATGAGGAGGCGCAGCCTCTGGAACTGAAGGTATCCTGGGCCAAAACCAAGGTCCAGTCGTTTGGAGGCTTGCTGAATGACACAGTTCAGTCTGCCCGTGCATCTGGTGAGGATGTCGAGATCACCAAAAGCTTCACATACCTTGGAAGCGGAGCTCATAACAATGGTGGGTCTCACCAGGAAGTCACTCGACACGATGTTATGGACTCGCTCAACACGAGTATATGGCGTTGTCGATATCTGTGTAGGCGGACAAAGATTCGAATCTTTAAGTCGCTTGTGCTCCCTAAGTCTTATTGTATGACTGAGACATGGACAATGAGTGGTGACTTGGGAGAGGCGTGTCGATGCCCTTGGTACAAAGTGCCTTCGCAGGGTCATGGGGTTTCGCTGGAATGGCTTTCTGTCGAACCAGCGACTATTGCGTGAAACTGAATTGAGGCCTGTTACCAGCTTATTCCGTGATCACCAACTCCGGCTATTATGGGCACAAGGCGCGCCTGGAAGTCGATCCTGCTCACAAGGTTGTTTCTGTACGAAACAACACTCAGTGGACCTGCCAGGAGGGACTTGGAATGAACAGGGCAGCTGCATGTGAACATGGTCCGGAGTATGGACGGCGAGTGAGTGAAGCGACGCGCCCCCGAGAGTATGCTCCACATTAGTGGAAGATTGATAAAGAGAATTAGAGTATGGGGATGGCAGGCGCTTGCTTGCGTGCGTGTGTGTGTGCGTTTTTTCTTCTTTTTTTACGTTTAACCTCTAGCAGCGGTAAGCTTTCTTGATGGAGCCTGATGGTCGGCCCCAGCCCGTTGATAGTGCAGGCAGGTGTTTATAGAGGCGCCATTTTGCTTTGCTCATGCTGTCCCCCCGGAACTCATCTTTGCTCCACTCTGGAGAGTTTTGCTACACACTTCCAGTTGATAGGTTGTCTTCAGGACAGCATGTGGGTAGTTTTAAGCCACTCGTCGATGACTGTATATTGTCAGCTTGTAGTGGCGAGCAGGACGCGAACCCAGGTCCTCCTGGACGCCGCGCCCGCACGCCTCACTAGGTCTGCAGGTATGTGCGTGTGTGTGCCCATGCGTGTGTGTGTGTGTGTGTGTGTGTGTGCGTGTGTGTGTGTGTGCGTGTGTGTGTGTGTGCGTGTGTGTGTGTGTTTGTGTGTGTGTGCGTGTGTGGTGTGTGTGTGTGTGTGTGTGTGTGTGTGTGTGTGTGTGTGTGTGTGAATATCGCTCACTCTTCCAAATTGTTTCTTGAACAGCCCACGAGGCGCACACACTCCCTCCATCACTTGGCACTGAGGCCAACAAAGCCTCGCTTCTCTTGTGTAAGCGGTCTCCCTCAAACTTTGCATCCAAACTCTCGCCGCACCGCAGAGACCACCTCGCGTCGCTCTTACATGCCAGACTATAGCGTTTGACAAGAGGATTTAGGTTTATATTAATTTTGATTTATTGTTATATATTGTTATGGTTATATATTTTATTTTATATTTTTTTTACGTGTTCGCCTATAGCGCCGGCAGGCTTTCTTCAGGGGCCTGGTGGTCGGGCCAAGCCCGTCATGGGCTTGGCCACTTGATTCACTTCCCTCCCCTGCACACTTGGCTCCCCCGTCCCCCCAACAGCCAACACAAATATGCGTGTTATGCACCTGATAGGTGCCCCATGCATTAATAATCCAGATCCAGATGGGGCAGGCAATTTTTATAGTGGCGCCATTTATTCTTGGCTCATGCTGCCCCCAGGAACTCATTCTTGATTCACTTAGGCCCATTCTATACTAGCGGTGAAAACGCCGCGTTTCTACTGCCCAGTTACCGCCTCTTAAATTATTCAATACTAAGTGAATGGAAAGCAAATATTCTGTCTATACTAGCGTTTCTACCGCCTTGGCTGTCGGCGGTACACGGGCAGCAGGCGGTGGCAACGCCTCTGGACGCGTTGCCACCGCCGCGTTTCTACGGTGTATCATTCTATACTGGCGGTTTGAAAGCAGTTCTGCCGCGGCGTTCCTAGTGGAAGCATACAGCGCGATGTTTGACACTGAGAAATTCATATTCGAAATTGAACTGCGCCCAGCTATATTACAGAACTGCCGCGTTTTCACCGCCCTAGTATAGATTGAAAAAACTGCCTGGCCGCGTCGGCAGTAGAAACGCGGCGTTTTCACCGCTAGTATAGAATGGGCCTTAGACGGTCTCTTCTAGGGTCCGGGTTGATGGGTGGTCTTCAGGACAGCATGTGGGTAGTCTTAGGCCACTCGGCGGTGACTGAAAAATCCCAGGTGGTAGCTTGGCGATTCGAACCCGCGTCGTCCAGCACGCGGTAAATCTGGGGTCCGCACGCTAACCTCTCAGCCACCGCGTATACCCTAATGGGAACCCTCTGGGAAGGTTTCTCTTTCTAGGCCAGTGAGTTGTATAATTATTTTTTTTCCTTTCTTGGCCTCTTCTTCAGGGCCTTGGGAGATGAAAGCCTATATAGTATCAGTAGTTTATTTATCTTTATTGTTATTTGCCATCTCAGTCTATGGTAGGCATTTGTTTACTTTTATATATGTGAGTTGTTTCCTGTCATTACAAATTCCTTTCCTCCCCTCGCTTAGTTATATCACGTGATTTATGATACAAGGTTATTTCTATCTTGCCATCGTTCGTTTTTGTAAATGTTCTCTTTTCTCTTTTTTTATCCAGTCATATTTTCAGGTATAGTAAATGTTTTTCGTATTCAGAATTGTTAGAACGATATTTATTGGCAAGGACAAGATGGGTAACTTCGTTTGGATATTGTAAAGTCTCTCCTCGTGCCGGGTTGTGAGTGAGTTCTCCATTTTCTTTTTTTTTATATTTTATTTTTCGGTTCCGTCGTTTCTGCAGCTCAAAGTTGTGGCGGCAATATCCTGGACCTGAATTGTTAGGGGCTGGAGGGGAAGCACAACCCGTTCTCACGCGCTGTTTTGGGCACTGTAAATACGCAAAACAGCGACGAGGAATGGATTACCACGCAAGTATGTAATTTTCCTCTTTGAAGACAATACACCCTAAATATAAAGGTGGTGATCGTAAGGCACAAAATAAAGTCATTCGCCATTAATTTATTTTTTCGCATTTCTGTTACGATTTTAAAACTTTCACAGCGACTGATCATGATTATTCCCCTTACCCGGCTGCCCGTCAGATGAATCACAGGTAAAAGGGTGCGTGTGTGCGGTAATGACTGGTTTGTTGCAATACAGTTATCAGATCAAAGTAGGATGTGGAAAACAATTGTGTACACTCTCTCTCTCTCTCTCTCTCTCTCTCTCTCTCTCTCTCTCTCTCTCTCTCTCTCTCTCTCTCTATCTCTAACACACACACACACACACACACACACACACACACACACATAAACCCAAAGAGAGAGAGAGAGAGAGAGAGAGAGAGAGAGAGAGAGAGAGAGAGAGAGAGAGAGAGAGAGAGAGAGAGAGAGAGAGAGAGAGAGAGATTGAAATAGAGAAACTTTGAAGCTGAAACAAACAGAGAGCGAGTGTGTAAGAGAATTCAACCGGTGAACACAATTAGACAGTTTGCAGACCGCGTTCCACAATTTCTCTTCCTCAAACACTTATTTCTGGCACTCTCCTATCCCTTCCATTACTGCTGAAAATTGCTATTAGGAAAGACAGATTGAAGGCGCGGGACAGACAGACCAGCGAAGTGAATCCCTTTTAAGTTTTTTTTTTATTTAACGAGAAAAAAAAAAAACTTTCCTCGCCTTGATCCTCCGCGGTGCTTGCCAGCCATCCAATAACAGGCAATAAAGGCAGTAAAGGCGGAGTAACCGTATTATTTCTATGGTGTTTTGGGCTTTAGGGATCTGTTTTCCGGCGAGGGACTTTGCCGGGAGCACCTCACCGTGGTTTTGTTGTGACCCCATTGTATCTATTTACTACTCCCACTACTACCACTACTACTACTACTACTACCACTGCTACTACTACTACTACCACTGCTACTACTACTACTACCACTGCTACTACTACTACTACTACTACTCCCACTACTACCACCACTACTACTACTACCACTGCTACTACTACTACTACCACTGCTACTACTACTACCACTGCTACTACTACTACTACCACTGCTACTACTACCACTGCTACTACTACTACTACCACTGCTACTACTACTACTACTACTACTACTACTACTACTACTACTACCACTACTACTACTACTACCACTACTACTACTACTACTACTACTACTACTACTGCTACTACTACTACTACTACTACTACTACTACTACTACTACTACTACTACTACTACTACTACCACTACTACTACTACTACTACTACTACTACTACTACTACTACTACTACTACTACTACTACTACTACTGATAATAATAATAATAATAATAATAATAATAATAATAATAATAGTTCCATTTAACGTCCGTTTTCACTTTTCCTGAGCGGTTGGACGCTTTATGGCTCTCCTCCATTCTACTCTGTCTTCTGCCTGATGTTCATCCAGTCCCATCAATGCCAAGTCTTCCTGTATACACCTTCTCCACGTTTTCCTAGGTTTACCAACTGGTCTCCTTCCTTCTACCTCTAATCTCTCCACAGCACTGTATCCTCACCTGCTGTCTTTACATGTCCAAACCATCGGAGTCTTTCCCTTCTGGGCACTGTTTCCAGATCCTGTACTCCACATCCGTTAGCTACATCTGTACTGGACACCCTGTCTTGCCACCTGTTCCCCGCCATGTATCTCAGCATTCTGCGATCACTTACTTTCAATACCTCCATCAATTTTCTAGTTGGAGCCCATGTTTCTGCTCCATATAACATCACTGATCTAATACACGCTTGGTACACCCCTGCTCTGCTCTTTAGAGCGATGCTACGATTCACGAGCAGACAAGCCACCTCCCTCCACTTTAACCACGCTGCCGCCACTCCCGCCTCACAGTCCAGAACATCTCCCAAATAACAGAAATGTTCTACCTCATCCAGCTTTCCTCCATTCACCTCTAGCTCATCCCTCTCAGTTTCTTGTCCCTGTTGTCCCCTTACACAAGCTGGGCATATAATATTCTGCACTCCTCTTACATTTCTGAGGCCTGAGCATCTAAGGTGGCACCACTGCCTGCAACATGTGCACAAGACAGAATTTACACCTACTCCCTTCCCACAACATCCACATGGATATTTTCCTGATTTAATCTTTTCTCTTGCTTCTTTTCCAGTCACCATGCACTTTGTTTTTTTCCACATTAATTTTTAAACCTCTCTCCTCCATTCCTTCCTTCCATTTATTAAACTTTTCTTTCACTTCTTCTGCTGTCTCTGCATTTACTACCAAGTCATCTGCATACAGCAGCTCCCATGGTGCCTCTCCTCTTGCTTCCTTTGTTGCCTCCTCCATTACTGTTATAAACAAGAGCGGGCTAAGGGCAGATCCCTGGTGAACCCCCACTACAATTTCCAACTCATCTGATGTTCCCACCATCTCGATTTTGTACCTTCATATAGTCCCAGCACCGATTCAACCAATCTTTCTGATACTCTTTGCCTTCTCAATGCCCATCTTATAATTTCCCTTGGTACTTTGTCAAATGCTTTCTCTTGATCTACAAAAACAGTAATAATAATAACAATAATAATAATGATAATAATAATAATAATAATAATAATAATAATAATAATAATAATAATAATAATAATAATAATAATGGTAATATCAATAATAATAACAATGATAATAATATTAATATTACTATAATTACTACTGCTACTATTTCTACTACTACTCCTTCTTATTACTTTTTACTTTTTAGCTCTAGCAAAAAATACTGCCATTGCTTATGTGCTAAGTGTTTGCTTGCTGTTATTCTTTTCTCTGATTTACGTGTCACCTTTGATATTTATGATGTTCTTTATTAGTTATATTTTACTCTTATTCTTTTAAACATAACTTTGTAATGGTTGTTTGTTTTCAACACACTCAAGCCAAAGACAACATCGTTAGTAAAGGCTTTTCCCTTTAACATGCGATTATATTTTAATGGATTAACTTATTCCACTTGATTGACTTTTTGCTACACAATCAAAATAATTCCTGATGTTGTATGTACAGCCCTCTACTATGTAGATCTTTTTAAGAAATAATGATGATGATGATGATGATGATGATGATGATTACTACTACTACTACTACTACTACTACTACTACTACTGCTACTACTACTACTTCTTCTACTACTACTATTTATACTACTACTACTACTACTACTACTACTACTACTACTACTACTACCACAGCTGCTACAACTACTACTACTACTACTACTACTACAGCTGCTACAACAACAACAACAACTACTACTACTACTACTACTACTACTACTATTACTACTATTGATAATATTATTGATACTACTACTTCTATAATGCTGACCCGAAATTAAACAGTCAATGCAAACTTTATAATTCCTGTATGTTATGCCAGCTATTAGTGCTTGCTTGACTTACGTTGCCACCCCTCCCTGCTCCAATTGACTAAAGCATAATGGGAACGAGCTCGATGGCCTGGCTGTGTCCAATGACCTTCTATTGAAAGGGTTGAAAATGGTTGGCCGTTGTCAAAACCAACAATTTTAAAGGCTTGCGTGACCTGCTGGGGTAAGATTATACTGTGGAAGATAATAACAAAGCAAATAGTTTTTTTTTCAGCTGTGACGTCATATTTAACCCGTGATTTTGTTTTCTCAAGCCCCAGCAGTTACTGAACGGGGAGCACTGTATACTCAAACCTTAATCAGTTTGGACCAGGAACGATCTAATCAACAAGGCCGTTTACTGACCCCGACACCACCGTTTCTTCCTGCCCGCCGACCTATAATGTTTACCCCCTCCATATATAGTTTAAAAGAAAGATAATCTATGAATGATCTTTGAGTAACCCCGGACGAAGCACCTGAATGTCCTGAAACCTCGCTTATGTCTGCTTTGAGGTCTGGTTCTCTTGGCGGCACAAGACACACAAATAGACAGTGTTTTGTGGAGCTTCTCCTCTCAGCACCTTCCGTAAGAGCCTGTCCTGCATCCTGCATCCCACCTGTCCGAGGAGGGTAATGAGCAGGTGTGTGGGCCAGGCGCAGGTAATATTAGCCTTTAATGGCCTCGTGTGTTTAATGGATTAGCACCTTTTACCTTGCATGTACACCCTCACCAATGCCTCCACTCTCCACCCACTCTCTCTCTCTCTCTCTCTCTCTCTCTCTCTCTCTCTCTCTCTCTCTCTCTCTCTCTCTCTCTCTCTCTCTCTCTCTCTTGCGTTCTTTCTCTCTTTCTTTCTTTCTTTCTTTCTTTCCTTCTTTCTTTCTTTCTTTCTTTCTTTCTCTCTTTCTTTCTTTCTTTCTTTCTTTCTTTCTTTCTCTTCGAATACGATATGCGCGGCGTTAAACTCAAAAGCGTTCAATGCGTCAAAGACTTGGGGGTCAAAATCGCGTCAAACCTCAAATTCTCACAGCAATGCATCGATGCAGCAAATAAAGCGAACAGAATGTTGGGCTTCATTAAAAGAAACTTTGTATTCAAGAATAAAGATGTAATACTCCCGCTCTACAACAGTTTAGTCAGACCCCACTTGGAATATGCGGTACAGTTTTGGTCTCCCCACCATGCAAAGGATATTGCTAAATTAGAAGGTGTTCAGCGTCGGGCAACGAAAATGATCCCTTCCTTGCGCAACAAATCCTACGAAGAAAGGCTTTCTACCCTTAACATGTTCTCTCTTGAGAAGCGTCGCCTGAGGAAAACTGATCGAATGTTTTAAAATACTTAATGGTTTCACGAATGTAGACAGATCAACATTGTTTATGATCGATGACACTTTGCGCACGAGGAACAATGGCGTAAAACTCAGATGTAGACAAGTAAATTCAGACTGCACCAAATTTTTCTTCACCAACGTTGTAGTGCGAGAATGGAATAAGCTTCCACCGTCAGTGGTCCAGTGTAACACGATTGACTCCTTCAAAAATAAGCTCGACCGTCACTTCCTTCAACTTAATATCAACTAGAGTAGAAATGCAACGTTTTGGAGTCTTCTGATTAATGTAAAATCACTTAGGTTTAAGGACAGACCACCAAGTCTGGACCATGGGGTCTGTGTGGTCTGATTTTCTATGTAAATCTATGTAAATCTCTCTCTCTCTCTCTCTCTCTCTCTCTCTCTCTCTCTCTCTTATCTTCTCAATTCCATGTTCATGCTCCATCCTCCTGTCATCCCCACGCCAAACATTCGCTGGCCCCTCTCTTTCCATTTTTTCCTTATCCTCTTCCATTGCATTATTTCTTCTTCCTCTTGTTTTTTTTCTCACTTATCTCTTATGTTTTTTCGTCCTCTTATCCTCTCGTATTTTGGTTAAGACGTTTTGTTCCGGTTATGTAATCCTACTGCCATCTTAATTCCTTTTCCGGCTGTCCCTTTCTGGTATTGCTCTCTCCTAATACTTTCCGGTCGTTTCTTTTTCCTTTCATCTTTTCCTTACGCGCTCACCACCACAGCTTATATCACTGCTACAATTTATCTTTCTTATTCCTTTCATCCTTCCCTTTTGCATCCTTCAGTATTTCTCCTCACAGCGTTAGAAGTATGCTGTTTTGTTTTCCCCATTTCCCATTTTTCTCCTCAGCGTTAGTAAGTGTGCTGCTTTCCCATTTTCTTTCATTGTTTCCTCTACTATTTTCCTTCCTCCCCTATTCCCACGCTCCCTCTGCCCTCCGTCTGCCAGCCCTCCCCACTCACACCTCCTTCACTTCCCCTCACGTCTATAAACTCTCGCCTTACCTTTACCCTTCCGTCCTCATCCTCACCTCACACTTTTAGCCTTTCTCTTGAATCAATTACTTTTCGCTCTCCCCTCCTTCCCTCTTGCATCACGCATTTTTTCTTTTTGTTCTCCTTTTTCCCTCAAATTCTAAGCATTTCGTCTCTAATCTCTTAAATCTTTGTATAATTTCTTCATTCTCTTTCTCTCTGTCTCTCTCTTTATCTATTTACATGTTCCTTCATCTTCCACTGTCATGTGTTCGTCTCTTGTCATATTCCTTTTTTTTTTTTTTTAGATTATCAGCATTTTTCTTTGTCTCTCTCTCTCCACGCTCGTCTGTGAGAAAAAAGAAAATTATGAAAAAAAACGACTGAATACATTAACGCGGAGAAGCGGAAGATTAATAGAACGTGTTGTGTTTCCTGACCGTTGTGTGATGAGATGGATGGAAGGAAGGGAAGGGACGGAAGGAGGGAGGCACAGATGGGGTGAAAAGAGAAGGACAGGGTTAAAGGAAAGGTGCGACGGTGAAGTATCAACAAAGCAAAACGAAACGAAGCGAAACTATGGGAAAGAAATGTGAGGACTGAGTGAAGCTTGAGAAGAAGGAACGAGGAACGCGCAGGGAAGGTGGATAGAGAGGGATGGTTAAGCTCGTGAATAGAGGAAAGGGAAGGAATGGAGGGGGCAAGAAGAGTCAGAACAGAACGAGCAGAAGGAAAAAATATGAGGAAGTAAAGCAAGGGTAAGACAGAATGAAGAAATGGTAGAAAAAGTAAGGCGAAGGATGAAAGGAAAAAGGAAAGGATTTGGTAATGTAAGAGAGAGAGAGAGAGAGAGAGAGAGAGAGAGAGAGAGAGAGAGAGAGAGAGAGAGAGAGAGAGAGAGAGAGTGAGAGTGAGAGAGAGTGAGAAGAGAGAGATTTACATGGATATGCAAATCACACAGATATATGATTCAGGCTAGGCAGTCTATCCCTAAGCCTAAGTGAAACTACATCACATCAAACGGCCTAATGGCCACCAAAACTTTGCATTTTTGTCATGACGAATATTAAGGTGCAGAGAGCGGCGGTAGAGATTGTTCTTAAACAAGTCAATCACGTTGCATTGAACCACTAAAAGTGAGAGAGAGAGAGAGAGAGAGAGAGAGAGAGAGAGAGAGAGAGAGAGAGAGAGAGAGAGAGAGAGAGAGAGAGAGAGAGAGAGAGAGAGAGAGAGAGAGAGAGAGAGAGAGAGAGAGAGAGAGACTAACAAGGATTTACGTAGGTATGTAGACCACACTTGCCCAATGGATCAGAACATGTATTGTCATGAAGCCTTAGTAGAGCTGAATCATGTCAGCTGCCGTAATTGCAATCAAAAGTTTGTATTTTTGTGGTAACGAAAGGTATGAAAAATGGCGATCGAATTTGTTTTAAATGAATCAATCGTATATTTTTTTACAGCAACGGAAGCGTCTCAAGGGCAAGAAAAACAGTAAACAACCACTAAAGAAAGGTGTGCTACAACGTTGATGAAAACAAAACAAAAAATCTGCTGAAATTTGTCTGGATCTTAAGGTTTGTTTCGCAAAGAAGTCGCCGTCTTTGTTGCCTTTCGTTGAACACCCTTCAATTCAGCAGTGTCCTTGGCATGGTGGGGAGACCAAACTGTACATGCACATTGCAAGTGAGGACGGACTAAATTATTGTACAGCTGTAGTATTACATCATTCTTCTTGAGTGAGAAGCTTAATTCAGTGAAACCCAATATTCTATTCGCTCTACCAGTGAATTACTTGAAGAATTTTAGGTTCGACGCAAATTTGACACCTTGGCTATTAACACGCCGTATGCTTTTTAATTTAACACCACACATTTCATAATCGAACATCTAAATATTTTGTACCAACTTGAAGGACCTGGCACTTACTTATATGAAAGGGCAGCTTCCATCCATCAGAGCAAGCTGAAATTTTTATACAAATCTTCTTGGAGGCTATACTAAGTTTTACCAGTTTTAAAGAGAGAGAGAGAGAGAGAGAGAGAGAGAGAGAGAGAGAGAGAGAGAGAGAGAGAGAGAGAGAGAGAGAGAGAGAGAGAGAGAGAGAGAGAGAGAGAGAGAGAGAGAGAGAGAGAGAGAGAGAGAGAGAGAGAGAGAGAGAGAGAGAGAGAGAGAGCGAGAGAGAGAGATGCGGATAATGGCTTAAGAATGATTATGAACAAAGGATAGAAGAAGGTAGAGAAAGAAATGAAAGGGAGGTGAGGAAATATATATATATATATATATATATATATATATATATATATATATATATATATATATATATATATATATATATATATATATATATATATATATATATATAAACATAATAATTGTGATTGAAGGGCAAGGTAGACGAAAGCAAGATAAATGGGAAAATGGTTGGGAAGGATGGGAGGAAAAGGATAAGGCTTATGGAGGTGAGCTCGGAAATATGAAGTAAATAAATTTTGAGGTAATACGCTCAAGCTGCGAGCTGCGTCGGGGCTCGTCTTCGTCACTTCAGCCTTGGGTCCTATTAGGGTTAAAACCAATAACCTGGTAACACAGGGCACGTGTGACATCTGGGTTACTTCAACAAGCGCCACAGCGCCTGTACGCTTTTTTGTGGGGCCTGGTGGCCGGCCACACCCCCTTAACTTAACGGCGTGGGTGAATATTATTTATATTGGTTTTCGTGATACATGACCTATTCTTGGCCCACGCTGCCTCCCCGGTGCTCTTTTTGATCAAGGTTGCTGATGTTTATCGTTGATTAATTATTGGACAACCTCTGCTTAAGTATTCTTCCGCCATGTGGCAATGGTTGAAAATCGTCATCATCTTGAGGCAGAACTTGAACCCGGGCCCTCCGAATCACCACACCCGCGCGCTGACCACTCTGTCACCGCCTCTCCAGGATTCCCGAGGTCCCCATTAATCAACCAGGGAGAAAGGGAGCATGGACAGCTAAATAGACAGACTGCCCTGGCCGGGACAGAAATTGGACCCGCAAATTCTTAGCTATGTGAGCTAACTCCTACATTTCGGAGATGCATTGCAGAGAATATAAGTGGATGAATTTGAGAGAGGAAATAATAAAGAGGAGAACAGTAATAGAGACTCAGTGATATATCAGATTTATAGAAAGGAGAAGGAACGTGTTAAAAAACGAAAACATGAAAATGGAAAAGCACGAAGTGGAAAAGAAAAGTGCGAAAAATTATATAAAGCAATGTATAGAGGGAGACAATGTATAGAAGGAGACACTGTATAGAGGGAGACAATGTATAGAGGGAGACAATGTATAGAGGGAGACACTGTATAGAGGGAGACAATGTATAGAGGGAGATAATGTATAGAGGGAGACAATGTATAGAGGGAGACAATGTATAGAGGGAGACAATGTATAGAGGGAGACAATGTATAGAGGGAGACAATGTATAGAGGGAGACAATGTATAGAGGGAGACAATGTATAGAGGGAGACAATGTATAGAGGGAGACAATGTATAGGGGAGACAATGTATAGGGGAGACAATGTATAGAGGGAGACAATGTATAGAGGGAGACAATGTATAGAGGGAGACAATGTATAGAGGGAGACAATGTATAGAGGGAGACAATGTATAGGGGAGACAATGTATAGAGGGAGACAATGTATAGAGGGAGACAATGTATAGGGGAGACAATGTATAGAGGGAGACAATGTATAGAGGGAGACAATGTATAGGGGGAGACAATGTATAGAGGGAGACAATGTATAGAGGGAGACAATGTATAGGGGAGACAATGTATAGGGGAGACAATGTATAGAGGGAGACAATGTATAGAGGGAGACAATGTATAGAGGGAGACAATGTATAGAGGGAGACAATGTATAGGGGAGACAATGTATAGAGGGAGACAATGTATAGGGGAGACAATGTATAGAGGGAGACAATGTATAGAGGGAGACAATGTATAGAGGGAGACAATGTATAGAGGGAGACAATGTATAGAGGGAGACAATGTATAGAGGGAGACAATGTAAAGGGGAGACAATGTAAAGGGGAGACAATGTAAAGGGGAGACAATGTATAGAGGGAGACAATGTATAGAGGGAGACAATGTATAGAGGGAGACAATGTATAGAGGGAGACAATGTATAGAGGGAGACAATGTATAGAGGGAGACAATGTATAGAGGGAGACAATGTATAGAGGGAGACAATGTATAGAGGGAGACAATGTATAGAGGGAGACAATGTATAGAGGGAGACAATGTATAGGGGGAGACAATGTATAGAGGGAGACAATGTATAGAGGGAGACAATGTATAGAGGGAGACAATGTATAGGGGGAGACAATGTATAATCGTGAAAAAGTTCCCCCTACATAATGTTTAATGACACAAACGAAAATGTTGATATGCAGGTGTGAATTTTGTTTAGCAACTAAGCAAATCCCATAAATACGGGATGAATAAAAATAAATAACAAACTTTACTGACGTGTTGCTTTTTAGCTTTGAATAATATTGCATTGTTTGGTGTCAACACGGGCACCGAAAACTAAAACAAATGTATACGATTGAATCACGTGTGTCGTGCCGATCAAACTCTGGGCTGTCATAACGAGACCAATAATTGTAACACTGCAGCGCTCAGACTAAGCACACCATTACACCGCAACACACCGGCTTAACGCAGCAAAGCATTGAAATACACTGACTGAACACGCCGAACGACTGTACAATCAAACAAAACACACCAGGGTCGGGATTCTCAGACGCTTCAGCCTCTCACGCCAACTATTTCAAAAGGCCAAAAAGTAGATCAGTCGGGTTCTAATGAGAGTTTCTTAGGTTCATGGTACAGAGGAAGGGTCGAACTACCACCGGAGTCATAAAACTACCCCTGGAAATGCCCACAACTCCTATAACGGCCTTGTCAAGTGGGTGAGCTTGGCCGCCGAATGGTTTGAGAATATGGACCCAGGACTGCAACACACTGCGCCGGCCTAATCACAGCAACACGCCGCAATGCACACCACAACAAAGACGAGTGAATCAGGCTAATGCAAAGGTTAATATATAAAGATTGTGCCTCGCCATTAAAAGTACCCAAGGTTGAGGCTCGAGACAGCTACAAAGGAAGATAAAAGGAAGCGTAAACAAGCCAAGGAAAACTTACAAAGAAGATTATAGAAGCAAAATGTGTCAGCCGTCAAAATTACATGTACCTTAACTGTTGAATGAGCAACGGCGATTTGAAAAACTACGGAGGAAGGTTGAAAAAAAGAGAAATGTTAGATAAAAGAAGGAAGGTTGTTAAGAGAATTATGGAAAGGATAAATAACCAAACCCTTCACCACTGAAAGCGTAAATACGTAGATAATAAAAAGGTTTAGGAAGGGATGAACTTTAAAAAAATATATAAATATATAAAAAGTTAATCTACCTTTACCCACTGCCTTTGTACTGGTAACACAAACAGGTATATATATATATATATATATATATATATATATATATATATATATATATATATATATATATATATATATATATATATATATATATATAAAAAAAATACTGAGTAAATATTGATAATCTTCCTCCAGCACTTGTAAGCTTCCCTTCTTACAGAACAAAATTATGACAACACAGGAAAGGCGGAGAAAATCAATCGGCTTCGGCAAAGGAAAACAAATTAGCGTTGCATCTGGAAATTTAGAGTTTAAGTCAAATCGGATTAGCTTTGATGCCACAACCACCATCTTGATGTAGGGTCGAGCATACGTTATTAAGGAGTATTTTGGCGTATAATTAGAGAACGTGACATGAAAAGAAAGATAAACTAGAAGCCTTAATGAACAAAGTGTCACTAATCACAGCCATAATCTCGGTTAATATTTAGATTACAGGAAGCAAATCACAGAATTTACGAGATGCAACGTGTGTCTTTTTTCTTGATCTTGTGATTTATTGTTTGGTCACTTTGTGTGTGTGTGTGTGTGTGTGTGTGTGTGTGTGTGTGTGTGTGTGTGTGTGTGTGTGTGTGTGTGTGTGTGTGTGTGTGTGTGTGTGTGTGTGTGTGTGTGTGTGTGTGTGTATGTGTGTGTGTGTGTGTGTGTGTGTGTGTGTGTGTGTGTGTGTGTGTGTGTGTGTGTGTGAGTGAGTATGATTAAGTATGAGTGTGTATGTGTGTGTGTGTGTGTGTGTGTGTGTGTGTGTGTGTGTGTGTGTGTGTGTGTGTGTGTGTGTGTGTGTGTGTGTGTGTGTGTGTGTGTGTGTGTGTGTGTGTGTGTGTGTGTGTGTATAATTCACCACTGTTTGATCATGAGCTGGGCTCGCAGTCGCCCTCCCGACTCGAGCAAGCTCCTAGTAGTCGATCTCTGGGTACTGCCGGGACCTTCACACTCCACACACCCCATTCCCCTTTCTCAAAGGAGGACAGTAATCGCTCCTCTGTCAGCGGAAAGATCCACCCTCCCGGTGTGTGTGTGTGTGTGTGTGTGTGTGTGTGTGTGTGTGTGTGTGTGTGTCTGAACTTGCGATCACTAGCCGATATCTTCCCCAAAAGTAGTTTGGTTCTGCATACTAGTTAATAATCTTTATGGACGGAGTAAACATCTCATCACGGCCCCCCCCCCACACACACACCGGGAGGTTGGACACATATCTCGACTCACCCCCGATACACATACATATACGTGCTGCTGGGTGGACAGGGACATGGATGAAAAGAGACTGCCTGTCCGTCTCCACTCCACCTGGGAATCGAACCCCGGAGCTCATAGTTGTGAAGTAAGCCAGCTTACTTTGACTTCCGTGGAGCCCATTTTCATTTCACTACTAACGTACTGACCTCATGCTAGCAGGAGGCCGGAGCACACTGTCACTGAGCACTGGTGGGTCTGTGAGGTGAGCTACCGAGAAGGTTGACGGTACATACAGTCGTTGGTGTTGCCTTAAGGGGACCATCCAACACCACATTTTTTAGAAATTATTTGCGACGAGCCGGTCCTAGTGCGGGTGACAGGAATCGTTTCGTTGCATTATTTGCGATAAATATGACAAAATAATGACATACTAATGTATTTTCGTGCATCTGGCAACTTTTTCCAGGTCCACCACGGCTTTCCTGCCTCCCACTCAGATGAACTGGTGCCTGAGGGAAGACTGCTTTGTTTACACTGCGATCTTCCTTCATGAGCTCTTGCTAAGGCATTAGAGCAGTTACTTTTGCCCTGAAGCCTTTCACTGACATCAGGTCAAGGCGGAAACGGCATGTGGAGAAGAACCGCTGAGTGGCAGCTCATACAAGGAAGACGCAAATAAGTGCAGCACGCCAACACTCAACTTCAAGGTCAAGCGACTCGCCACTACAAGATCCCTCACCACCACCACAACCACCAAACCAATCGTTTCATTCAAAAGTATGGGTGGAATGCATGGAAGTCAAATATGCAGGACACTTTAGAGTGAAATTGCCACCCAAGTGACAGTGATAGAACACAATTTTTGCCGTGACAAGTGTCATCCACTTACAAGCATGTTGGGAACAAACATCAATATAGAAAAGGGTTGAGACGCTGAAAGCAAAGAAGAACTACCACTCCAATCAAAGGCAAAAGAAAAAGAAAAGCAGATGACACTGTAAGTAATGAAGATCAAACCTGGCAACAATGAATGACTTGGTGCGTCGCGATGCCCTCGGCTTCGAGTGGTTAATACCTTTGAAAGGGGGAGCCAGGAGTCCCATCATTTGACAAATACATTGATATGTGATTAATGAACCCTGAGGAATCAAACAATAACAGGTCTGGGACATTATAACTGTTTTTGATTGCACTATGACACGAAAATGGAAAAAAAATATTCAATCACCGTTTTCTCAAAACTAGGAGTAATACACACATATAATGGATCCCCTCCTTTAGTTTTAGTGCGACTACCATAAAAGGGCATGGTTAGGAGCTAGACATGTTATAGAACAAATTAGTTAAAATGATTATCAATATCATTTCTTTTTTTGCATACTATAGTAATAATACAGTCTAGACTGAAAATTTTCTCATATATTTTTTTGCGATTAAATGAAATAAAATTAACATTTTTTAATCACTTTGTTAGGAATGCTATAAAGTAATTTATGAATAAAGGACAAGAAGAACGGTGCACAAATGACGGAGGAGATCGATTGAATTTTTTTTTAACACACACACACACACACACACACACACACACACACACACACACACACACACACACAAAATATAAAAATGAAAAACTGCATGATTCATTCGATTTTTGTGGTATGATGATCAGGGTATTATTCTGCGATCATGATATACATTGAAATCAAGACCGTAGGGCTATTTATCAAAACAGGTGGATCGTCCCCTTAACTTGTCCTCAAAGACATCCTGCACTCACTGTCTGTAAGATTATATGATGAGTACATCGCACGAGAGGTTCTTGGAAATTATGGCAGTAGGATAGAGGGAACGTCCTCTGGCTGCTTGTGTGGCATTGCTGTGGAGCGCCAGGAATCATGTCTCAATCCGGCGAGGTCGACTGCTTTTTGTTTGTCTGGTGTGTGTGTGTGTGTGTGTGTGTGTGTGTGTGTCGTGTCGTGTCGTGTTGTGTCGTGCTGTGTTTTGTTGGGTGTACATGTTTTCCGGGGGTCACGCGCGTGCTTGAACCTTGGTATTTATGTTTTGTAAATTATTGCACTACTAGTAAAAAATAAATGACAATAGATACAGCAGCACCTCCATCAACACCAGCAACACCACCACTAACAACAACAACAACACTAACAACAACAACAACAACAACACTAACAACAACAACAACAACACTAACAACAACAACACTAACAACAACAACACTAACAACAACACCAACAACAACAACAACAACACCAACAACGAGAGCGAGAACAACAACAACACTACTGGAATCTCAGCAGCACACACTATACCAATGTCATCCTAACCAACACCATTACGACCACCAACACCACTGCCACTTCACCTTCGACCGCCAGTCATACCATATAGTTATACGACCACCCATTATTATTATTTTTTTTTACAACAACAAAGAAGACAGCTCGAGGGCACAAAAAAAGGAAACAATGATAAAAAAAAATCACTACTCGCTGCTCCTAAAAAGAATCCAAAGAGGTGGCCGAAAGAGAGGTCAATTTCGGGAGGAGAGGTGTCCAGATACCTTCCTCTGTTCCTAAAACCAGCACTCCCATATGCCATCACCCCCACGACCACAGCCACCATCAACCTTAACTATTTACGTGAACTCGATCATCGCCACAACACCCACCACTCCCCGATCCTACAACCACCTCCACTGCCACCACCACCACCACCTTCACCACCACCTCCACCAGAAGCAACAGCTGCCACACTGAGACCAGTATACATTTTCAATACGTCTGCAGCCTTCTCTTTATATCTTCTTTGTTGCACTGGCAGGGCCTGGACAGATTTATTGTCCATTATGAATATTGTACGACTAGTGTCCACTCAGCTGCTATTGATTATTATGTTTGCACACACACACACACACACACACACACACACACACACACACACACACACACACACACACACACACACACACACACACACTTGTATCTCAGCTGTATACCTAAATGTTTGAAAAATGGAAAGAAGAGCAAAAGGTATTTAATCAATCCTCCTCCTCCTCCTCCTCCTCCTGTTAGACCGGAGCAAAATAACGGATGTTCGGGTTAGCTTCTAAATATTTCTCTAGTCGGTTTTTAAACGTGCAAATAGTTTCGCTTTCAACGACGTTTTGGAATGGTCTGTCTCAAAACGTCGTCGAAAGCGAATCTATTTGCACGTTCAAAAACCGACGAGACAAATATTTAGAAGCTAACCCAAAAATCCGTTATTTTGCTCCGGCATAACAGAAAGTAGTGTTAGCTTAGTCGTCGTGTATGATCTTCCTTCTATCCATATAAAATTCCATTGTAGTTTTTTCTATTCTACATGGTATTCTTCCTTTCCTTGTCAGCTTCGGCTGGAGGGACTGGTGGGAGGGGAGGAGTCTTCGCCTTTGCTGTCCTGTGTCTCTGACTCGTAGATTAGAGTAGATGGTACCAACAACAAACAGCCTAGTTAGGACCAAGAGGTCTGTTGCTGTTTGCTTTTCCTTTGTACATCTTTGTACTCCTCCTCCTCCTGCTCGTCCTCCTCCTCCTCCTCCTCCTCCTCCTCCTTCTCCTCCTCCTCCTATTCCTCTTCCTCCTCTTCCTTCTCCTCCTCCTCCTCCTCCTCCTCCTCGTCCTTCTCCTCCTCGTCCTTCTCCTCCTCCTCCTATTCCTCTTCCTACTCTCCCTTTTCCTCTTCCTCCTCTTCCTTCTCCTCCTCCTCCTCTTCCTCCTCCTCCTCCTCCTTCCCCTTATTTTACTACAACATGCATGAGAAGCCTCTGTTTGTCTTACAGGAGGAACTGAATCTTGGGGTCATCATCATCACTGACCTGAATCACACAAAGCACAGTAGAAAAGCATATAAGAAACCCAATACTACGCTCGGCTTCATAGCGAGGAATTCCGTGTGCAAGACAGAGGGGAGTACTGTTATGCTTACGTAAGTCAATGGTAAGACAACACCTCTTATTTTCAGTACAGTTCCGGTTCCCTAATTACGGAAAGGGCGTTAAATTATTGGAGAGAGTTCAGCGAAGTGCAAAGAAAATTATTCATCCTTTATGGGCTCAGCCGTATGAGGAACGACTCGAGCTACTCAATTTCTTTACGCTGGAAAAGAGACGCTCACGAGTAGCTTTCATTCAGGTCCCCAAGTCCATGAAGGTCAGTCATGTCGATTACTCCAAGTTATTTTAGCTGCCAGCCAACTCGCGAACTAGAAGTAACGGTCTACCTTCTCAAGCGAGGCGATGTACTAATGATATTGGCAACGGGGTCTTCTCGAGGCGAGTCATCCGTCATTGCAACAACCTTCCGGCAGAAGTAGTCAGTGCGAAAACCATCAACTCCTGTAAAGATTTCATCGACTCTTATTTCTTTGTGACAGGAAAAAAAATTAACGCACGTACCCAAGTGCTTTAATATGCTCTGCGGGCATAAAGATCCCGTCGAACAGATAAACACACCTGAGAGGGCAATCTCATAATGAACCAGTTGGCTTTATGTTGCCTGCCTTTCCATGTTTCATTCTTTTTATGTTTCCTCCTCCTCCTCCTCCTCCTCCTCCTCCTTCTGTCCTGTGTCTCTGACTCGTAAATTAGAGTAGATGGTAGCTACAACAAACAGCCTAGTTAGGACCAAGAGGAATGTTGCTGTTTGCTTCTCCTTTGTACTTCTTTGTACTCCTCCTCCTCCTCCTCCTCTTCCTCTACCTCCTCCTCCTCCTAATTCTCCTCCTCCTCCTCCTCCTCCTCCTCCTCCTCCTATTTCTCCCTTACTACCTTTTTGTAGAGTAAAGGAAGCAGCTGAAGGGCAAAAACGTTTGAAAAAAAAAGCCGCTAATCACTGCTCCTATTAAAGAAAGTAGTGAAGAGTGGACTGCTACTCCGACTACTACCACTACTACTACTACTCTTGCTGATACTATAGTCTGTTCACTTAAGCTAGATTCCTGGCGCCTAGGCAGGTTGGAAAGCTTGCAGCTGATTGCCGCAACCATCATGGCGCGCGCGACACTCATTTTTTTTAACATCATCATACAGGGTGTCTCGAGCGCCGTGATGGTTGGGGCGAGTGAAATGTTGCTATAAATAACTCTGTGTTTTCAATACGTAGAGCTTTAACTGCATTCTGATCACACTATCGTGTTCACGAGAAATTTTCCTACGTCATGTAATAATATATTTCTGCAGTCAATGAACAACTGTTGAAAACAGTGAGCATAAGTAAAACATGTTATAAACATTTTTTTAACATCTTCACAGTTCAACTCATCGTAATACCATTTTCTTATTTGTTTTGTCAAGTTTTTAAAATACATCTTGATTCTACAGTCACTGCTGAGTCTGATGGTGTCAACCAAAACTGGCTAGCTCGTATATGAGGTGAGCTATGGCATATAATAAAGAAACATGTCTCACTCGAGCATGCAAGATGTGGTCCGACATGAGTGTTAGCGGGAGAGCGGAGCAGCCAATCAGCTGCAAGCTTTCCAACCTGCCTAGGCGCCAGGAATCTAGCTTAAGTGAACAGACTATAGTACTACCACTTTGAGCCTTTGAGCAAAGGCCCTGTCCCCCTATTAAGGGGGAGAATCTTACTGAACTACTACTTTTTTTATTTACGTTGGACATGTATCGCCGGCAGGCCTTTATGATGGGACCTGTTGGTCGGTCCCAGCCCGCTAGTGGCGTTTGTGGAATGATAATAATGATTATAATAATATCAATAACAATATCAGTAATAGTAATGAGTAAAATGTAATAACAAATACAACAACTACAACAACAATAATATAATAATAATAATAATAATAATAATAATAATAATAATAATAAAAGTAATAATAATAATAATAATATTATTATTAATAATAATAACTTCATTTTCCCAAGTAATATAAGTGATAATTATGAACAGTTGCTAACTCTTTAAAGAGCTTGGAGCTTTTTCAGAATGTCCTCCTTGGGGCATAATTATTCTTAATCACCTCCTTATCCTCCTGGACGCTTTTATAATAATTTTCTAATCGCTTAACCGTATTAAATGTATTCAAAGCGTCCACGGCGATAGAGGCTGCACAGCCATCCTGGTCTTGTCCGAGTATTTGGCACACCTACGTAGCTACTAATCTGCGGGCCAGGGCAGAGAGCACACAGCCCACACAGCTGTTCATCCTCCCTTTAGTTGTGGTCGACGTGTGGGCACCTGAAGGAACCCGGGGAGGTAAACTTTGGTGACCCGGATGGTACAGTTGTTCTGTCTGCCCGTTTAATTGATTCTCTCCCATCAGAGGCTCAAGGACTAAAGAGATGGAGGTGAGCGCCTACGCAGTGTGGCATTCTGCGTACGGCCCACCACGTTATCTTAATTATGTTATTTCCTCTTTAGTTTTGCTATAATGAGAGGTCTTTTGGAAGAATAGATAAGGCCCTACGTTTACTGGAAGTTGCTGTTGGTTAGTCGACTCGTACGGGCGCCATTTTGTGATATATTCTGAAGTTGAAAGGACATTCAGAACTCAGTAAAATCGCCACCAGTGTGTCTGTGTTTGTACATGATAAGTCATAATGATTACCAGTAGGAGCTAGACGTCATAATGCTACCATATTATATTACTGAAGAAGACAATCGAACATAATTAAAAGATGTATTTATGTTTTGGGATTTTACGACCAAAATGTATTGGTCTCGAAGTCGTTTCTTCATGTGGCCATAAATAACGAGCGATCGGGTCGTTATGGCAGTTATCGGGCGTTATGGCGTTGCGCAGAGTGACTGAAATTACTAATCGCTTTAGAAAACGCATCAAATTGTGTGGATCCCAGACGATCCTGAAAGTAGGATGAAATTAGAGAATAAGCTCTGGAGGAAAAACTTGTACACTCTGGATTTCTCATATATGTCACGAAAGTGTTCCTTATTTTCATATTAGGCTTTTCCTCGAATGTATATTGTAACTGATTAATTTAATAGATGACGTCAGTAGATGCGTGATGTTAATAACAGAGCCTCTGCATTGTTAAATAAGAACACGTTGACGGAGTTCGTTCATTAAGTTGTTGAGTTGAACAGAACCATTTAAGGTTTTGCGTATTGCTTCACGAGAGACAAATATAAAGATGTGTAACATGTGTCAGTATAATCTCGAAGGTAATGTAAAAAAAAACTAATTTGCCCGGTAAAGCCTGGCGACTCGGATGTTATCATTATGGATCACATGTGGCGGGTAGCGTGTCTCGACCTCAAAAGGGTTCCTAATTATACTTTACTTATTTTGTGCCTTTCACATTATTTGAATTTTCTTCGATTTTCTTATCAGTCCATATTTATAGAATTTATTATGTTCGTTTTTTAACTGATTCTACATATTAGCTTCATTTTTTTAATTATCTCATTCAAAGTGAGCCATCCATGTGTTTCGTAGTATATATATTTTTCTCCAACTCAGCTTTCCCTTTCCCTAACGTCTCGATATTGTAGGGATTAGGATTTGGTTTCGATCTCGGCCAGTTCAGTCAGCGCGGCCCACCCAGATGTTCATCCTCGCTTTCGGGGTCGTTGATAAATGGATACCTCGGGAAACCTTAAGACCCGTGGCGTCACACCTGACCTGTGTCCCGGCGTAATGGGTGCTAACCCACGATAGATTCACGGACCAAAAAGACGGAGAGAAACTCAGGCACAACGCACGGCTTATCAAATGCCCACCCCCCTCCCCCACCTTCATCTTACCTTCCCTCTCCCTTTACTGAGTTTTCATCTCCGACTTTTAACACTCTCATCAACGTATTGCATCTCGAGGATTACGTTTTTTCAAGGATTATTAATTAAGACGATTTTGTATGCAATCCATAGCGTGATCTTACAGTACTGATGATTTATGCAGTGTGGAGAATTTAGAGAGAGAGAGAGAGAGAGAGAGAGAGAGAGAGAGAGAGAGAGAGAGAGAGAGAGAGAGAGAGAGAGAGAGAGAGAGAGAGAGAGAGAGAGAGAGAGAGAGAGAGAGAGAGAGAGAGAGAGAGAGAGGAAACATTTGACAAGGAAGAAAATATTCTAATGCAATAGAATTAGCACAGTTTAGAAGGACAGGGAACAATTAAGAGGAAAGGAGAGAAAGATTAAAGCTTGTGAGAAGGAGAAAGAAAAAGAGGAGGAGGAGGAGGAGGACAGCGAAGACGAATAATTGGAGCAGCAGAGGTTAATTACGAAGGAAATTACTTTAAAATGCACGTAGAATAAAGTTGCATTTGAATGGAGACCTGAAAATTAATGAGTCGTGAGACTGAAAATTTTCCCTCGTGACTTTGCAGGACGAAAAGAGCCCGATTATTAACGACGGATTTACACGAATAAGTCAGAGCATCAGTTTATAAAGTTAGTTTAAACATTAATTGGTGGATAATAATATAAAGTGGTCAATAGAAAGGAAAACATATATGGTATAAATTATTTTCAGGACTATAATATTCAAATGTGTGGAAGAGGGAACAAACGGAAAGGAGAGGAGGTGAGGGGAAGGCAAGGAGGGTAAGGTTAGTATTTTAAGACATTTCGCCTCCCAAGAACACATATTTGACAAGGCTTTCGTTGGAGCTGTGGACACTTCCAGGAGTAGTTTTATGACCCAGGTGGTAGTTTGACCCTTCCTCTGTACCGTGAACCTAAGAAACACATATTTGACAAGGCTTTCGTAGGAGTTGTGGGCATTTCCAGGAGTAGTCTTATGACCCTGGTGGTAGTTTGACCCTTCCTCTGTACCGTGAACCTAAGAAACACATATTTGACAAGGCTTTCGTAGGAGTTGTGGGCATTTCCAGGAGTAGTCTTATGACCCTGGTGGTAGTTTGACCCTTCCTCTGTACTGTGAACCTAAGAAACATATATTTGACAAGGCTTTCGTTGGAGTTGTGGGCACTTCCAGGAGTAGTCTTATGACCCTGGTGGTAGTTTGACCCTTCCTCTGTGCCCTGAACCTAAAGAAACACTCATTAGAACTCGACTGACCCCGTTTTTGACCTTTAGAAATCGCTGATGTGAGAAGCGAAAGTGTCTTATAATTCCTCCCTAAGTGTATGTGTGTGTGTGTGTGGATGTTTTGTGTGGGAGACAGACAGACACGCACACAGACAGACACACACACAGACAGACAGACAGACAAACAGAGAGACATACAGGAAGTCAGACCGAGACAGAGAGACGCTTTGCCGCACAAGCCTGATACTCGCGTCGCAAAAAGTTGGCTGCACAGTCTGGACGAGAAAAAAAATATTAAAAGACGCAATTTGTAAGACGCTGCACGTGCATGGCTCAGAGGGAGGACTTGTGAGCATTATTACTCGACCTATTACCATCATTATTATTTTCTTCATAATGTGAGGAAGAGAGGAACTAGAATAAAGAAAGAGGAGTAAGCGGAAAGAAGAGGAGTTGAGGAGAAGGCGAGGAGGGGAAGAATGTGGGAAAGTAGAGAGAGAAAGAAGGATGAGAGGTAAAAGGATAATATAAACGGAAATTGATAAGGAAGTAGAGAGGGAAACTACATATGATGGGGGGGCGGTTGAGGGAAAGCTTCGAGGGGGCAAGAAAATTATAATCAGCGATGTGGGGAGGAAGTGATGGTGAATTAGATGGGAATGAGGAAAGTAGAGATAAAGAGGAGGGTGGAGGAAGGGAAGACAAGAAGAAAGAGAGTGGGATACAAGCAGAGGGGAGAGGATGAGGGATAGAGGGAGGAGGTAAGGGGAGAGTGAGTGAAAGGGCTGTGAAGGGAACGACGAGAGGGGAGGTGAAGGCAGTGAAGGTAAATGATAGGAAATGAGGGATAGGTGAGAGGGAGGGAAGATGGGAAATAATAAACGAAGAGTGGATGAAGGGAGACGTGAGTAGAGGCGAGAGGGAGGTGGAATTGGATGAGAAGGGAGGCGAAGGCAGTGAAGGTAAATGCTAAGAAATGAGGGATAGGTGAGAGGGAGGGAAGAAGGGAAATAATAAACGAAGAGTAGATGAAGGGAGACGTGAGTGGAGGCGAGAGGGAGGAGGAATTGGAAAGAGGAAAGTTACGGCCACAGCGGGGGAGGTGAGGAGGGGCAGCCAAGGTCAGGAAGAGGTCAAATTGGTTCAGAATTAACAGGATATTACGGTCGGCTGCGCCCAGTCGTCTGTTGCCTACAAAATGAAATGTGATAAACGTTGAAAGCAAATTGCCAAGAGTGTTTCATATCACACCGATGCAGCGTATTTAGTAGCAACCCAACCTTACCTTACTAAACCAATCTTCCGCACGTACACAAACTCAAACAAGCCAAACCCATCCAAACCCAACCCAACCAAATCAAACAAAACTAATTCATACAAAACCTGGGCAAATATTAACCTAATCTAGGTGGTGGCTGAGTGGTCACCGTGCGGGCGCTGCGTCCTGGAGAATCATGATTCGATTCCCGCCCGCCGCAACAAGCTGCCAATATTCAGTCATCGCCGAGTGGCCTAAGACTACCCACATGCTGCCCTCAAGACCAGATATTACCGCGGACTCTAGATTAACTCTAAGAATATAAAAGAAAATGAACTCCTGGGGACAGCAAGAACCAAGCAATTTGTTGCCACAAAAAAAAAAAAAAAAAACACTTGCCTGTGCCATAAAGGGCTGGGACGACCACAAGGCCCCCACCAAAGACAACTGCCGGTGCTAATGGCTAGACGTCAAAAAGAAAACAAACTACCCCACAGAATCCAATTCAATAATGTGAACCTAACCAAACAAAACCTTACAACGCCTAAGTAAACCTGACCTATACTTGACCTAAGCATAACTTGACCGAAGTATAACTTGACCTAAGCAACCATAAGCTAACTAAACCTAACCAGACCTGACCCATCTCATGGTATAGCCCCTGGACAAAGATTGCCACCAGCATTTGCGCATCGGATTCTTACCGCCATACAAACATTTCGGTGTCCTGCTATCTAATACTGTTCAGAGTTTGTGTATTGTTGTGTTATCAATACAATTAATGGAACGCATTTTTACGGTCTTACTTTTCTTTTTTTTCTTTTTTAGTGACTGACCTAGTTAAGTATGTTATACGTATCATCCTTTTCACTTAATATGAGATCCGGGTCATGTGTTTCAGTGATAGTCACGTTTATTTAGTATTATTTTTTAATATCCTAAAAGCTCTCTCGGCAGGTTTTCGTCCTTTTAATGTTCCAAGGCTTTTAAATGTGCACGTTATGTTGACATGTTCATAGTTTTTTGCACACACACACACACACACACACACACACACACACACACACACACACACACACATCCATCCATCCACACACACACACACACACACACACACACACACACACACACACACACGAACTTAGGAAAGCAGTAGGAGAGGAAGTTTTTCCTCTCTACCGTCTTTTCATAAGTCGTCGTTAGGGAACACGAGAACGCGCCGGACGTGTGTTCCAGCTTGGCAAGTTTCCGGGAACAAAATTAGTGCCGAGACGCATAACTTGCATACGATTTTTTTTTTCCATGTCAGGTGCACTTTTTTTTTCAATATCAATCAATTTCATTTTTTCGTTTTAATTACCATTCATCTTTAATGCTTACCTCAAACAACTTTCATTTTTTCATACTATATTCAAGTGGAAATTTCAACATTTCTTTTATCTTCACATATTGAACATCGTAACATTTTTTTCGCCTCTGTGTTTGAGTTTAATCAAGCAAATTTAAAATCAGTTTTCCAAAAGTCCAATATATTCCAACGCTCTGGTTCGTCAGCATAAAAAAATATAATTCAGAGAGTATTTTTTTAATATTTTGAGTGTGTGTGTGTGTGTGTGTGTGTGTGTGTGTGTGTGTGTGTGTGTGTGTGTGTGTGTGTGTGTGTGTGTGTGTGTGTGTGTGTGTGTGTGTGTGTGTGTGTGTGTGTGTGTGTGTGTGTGTGTGTGTGTGTGTGTGTGTGTGTGTGTGTGTGTGTGTGTGTGTGTGTGTGTGTGTGTGTGTGTGTGTGTGTGTGTGTGTGTGTGTGTGTGTGTGTGTGTGTGTGTGTGTGTGTGTGTGTGTGTGTGTGTGTGCGTGTGTGTGTGTGTGTGTGTGTGTGTGTGTGTGTGTGTGTGTGTGTGTGTGTGTGTGTGTGTGTGTGTGTGTGTGTGTGTGTGTGTGTGTGTGGTGGGGGGTATATACGTGTACGTGTGCGTGTGGGTGGGTGTGATTGTGGGTGTGCGTGTGTGTGTGTGTGTGGTGGGGGGTATATACGTATACGTGTGCGTGTGGGTGGGTGTGATTGTGGGTGTGTGTGTGTGTGTGTGTGGTGGGGGGTATATACATATACGTGTGCGTGTGGGTGGGTGTGATTGTGGGTGTGCGTGGGTGTGTGGGTGTGGTTGGGGGTATATACATATACGTGTGCGTGTGGGTGGGTGTGATTGTGGGTGTGCGTGTGTGTGGGTGGGTGTGGTTGGGGGTATATACATATACGTGTGCGTGTGGGTGGGTGTGATTGTGGGTGTGCGTGGGTGTGTGTGTGTGGTGGGGGGTATATACATATACGTGTGCGTGTGGGTGGGTGTGATTGTGGGTGTGCGTGTGTATAATACGTGGACACTGAATAGAGACATGGAGAGGCCTTTGATACCAAGTGCCTTCGAATGGTCAAGAGTATCGCTTGAATGACTTCGTGCTGAACCAACACTACGTGTAACTGAATCGAGGGTTGTTACCAGCTTAGTCCATGAACTCCATCTCTGGCTGTATGGGCACGTGGCACGCCTCCCGGACGTCGCTTCTGCTCATAGAGTTGTTTCTGTACGAGACATCCCTGAGTGGAGGAAACCAAGGGGACGCCCACGTAATTCATGACTGGGGCAAGTCGATGGATCATTGAAGGGGCTAGAATGGGAAGACTTGCCCGTGTCGACCGTTGGGGGTGGAGTCGTTGGGTGAGTGAAGCGGCGCTACTCCTGGCGCCCGTATGCTGCCCGCCAGCTAAGTGTTTAGTATGTGTGTTTATGTATCTGTGTGTGTGTGTGTGTGTGTGTGTGTGTGTGTGTTTATGTTTTAGTCTGCGGCGCAAGTAGGCTCACTTGATGGGCCTGATGGTCGGCCCAAGCCCGTTGTGGCGCAGGCAAGTGTTTATAGTGGCGCCATCTTGCTTTGGCTCATGCTGTCCCACGGAGCTCATCTTTCATCCTAGAATCTAGAGTCCGGGTTGATGGGTGGTCTTCTGGACAGCATGTGGGTAGTCCTAGGTCACTCGGCAGTGAATGAAAAATCTCAGCTTGTGGTACCTGGCGGGGCACGATCCGGCGTCGTCCTGGACGCGGCGCCGCTACGCTACCCACTCAGCCACCGCCTCCTCTGTGTGTGTGTGTGTGTGTGTGTGTGTGTGTGTGTGTGTGTCGGAGAGAGAGAGAGAGAGAGAGAGAGAGAGAGAGAGAGAGAGAGAGAGAGAGAGAGTTATTTAATCGGGCACGCATGCGCGAGCGTGAAACTGTTTTTTTTGTGTGTGATAATAATAATAATAATAATAATAATAATAATAATAATAATAATAATAATAATAATAGGTTTATTAATGTAAGGCAGCCGTCAGGCTGAAAATATACAAATTAAATTAAAAATACAAGAAACTAATAGTAAATAGGCTACACTAGAGGGAGGGAGAGGGTGGGGGGTGGTTTGGGAGAGCTAAAAATAGAGACATAAGGGAGAGGGAGGGTCATAGCTGGGCACGATAACAGAAAACCTTATTCCCGATAACCGTTAACTGACAATGAAAAACCTTAACGGCGATAACCGATATTCGTTAACTAGAGACAGAAATATAGGCGATAACCGATAACCGATACCCGATATAAATTCACAATTCCGATACTAGCTAGCGATAAGTCCGATAGGCGAAAACGATACTATATTGATATTTCAGATAGAACTACATTGATGAATTCAGATTTTCATTATCTATATTTAAGGAAACTTACAAAACCTTAAAACCACACGTTGACACGTACATATGGACGTTAATACTAGAAATGCCTGAACCGGTGTTGTGTTATTTGGCGTCCCCACCGTCAAAAATTGTTTACAAACACTGGTCTCTCGTGAACGGTGCATGCTCAGACCAGCAAGCGTAGACCTGTACAGTCTCACAAAGCTTTTAAACCGTAATTAAGAGTTGCTAGAAGGCTGAATCAGACATATAGTACAACTACCACCATCCTCGCTGTTTCTAGGACGACACTGTACGAGTTGTATTTATATGTACAGAGTGTACGTCGTTCTAGAAACAGTGAGGATGGTGGTACTGTATGTTTGATTCAGCTTTCCAACAACTCTTAATGTGTTAAAAAAGCATTGTGAGACTGTACAGGTCTACACTTAATGGTCTGAGCATGCGCAGTTCACGAGAGACCAGTGTTTGTACACAAAAGCGCCAGCTTTTGACGATGGGACACCAAATAACACAACACCGGGTGCCTTCAATACCATGACATGCTCACAAACGAATATGGAATATCAAATTTGAGGCAGTGAATAATCATTTTTGGGGCAAAGTTAAATGATTTTTCTCTATGATATATTGATTTTTGAGTAGCATAAAAAAAATAACCTAGTGTTTTAATTTTCATGACCCAAGTATGAAATCTCATCACCGAAGATATTTCATACCCCGAAGTTTTTTCATACAACACCGGGCCACGCATGCGCAGTAAGGAGACAAAAAAAATTTCCTGAGAGGCGGAAAAAAAGTAGCGATTATCGCTAGTTTGGTTACAAAAGTAACGAAGATACCGATATATATTTAAATAAGTAGCGGATGGTCGATAATCCGATTTTGTTATCAGCGATAAAGTATCGCGATAACTTATCGCGATAACGCCAAGCTATGGGGAGGGTGGTGTGATGGGGGAACTAGAGGGGTAGCGGCGAGGTGCTAACCTCCACCGCGGCCCTTTGGGTATGACTGTCGTTTATCATCCGCACCATCGCGGGCACTGCGGTACGTTTGTAACGGTCGGTTCGCGGCGCCCTGAAGGGGTTGAGTTTGTTGTGGTGTCTGGTGAAGCGGGTGGGAGGAGGCGCGTCGGGGGGCAGAAGGTGGCGAAGGCGAGGATGGTGAAGCAGGGAGATTCCGAATTTTCTGAGGGCGTCCTGGGCCCGTACTTATAAAGAAATTTATGTGAGACGTAAACTGAAACATATCCGAGTATTAACAATGACGAGACATAACCCCCCTCCTTATGTTTCACCCCCTCAACATAACCAGCTCGACATAAGTATTAGTACATCGTTGGCAACTCCTGAGCTGCACCTAAGAAAGGGATACCAACTCAAAATATAATGTTGGAATTTCGTATAATTTTGATGTTAAAAGCATATTGACGTATTGGAAATATGTATAAAATAAAAATAAAGTATTTTCGGGTATTGTTGACGATGCATAGACCAACATCACATGGAATAATGATAAAATTAAGGACGTAGCCCCTCAAACATGTAAACAAACATTCCCGCGAGCTTCAAGCTAGCAGTCAGCAGCCATGGACAGCCAGCCCCGACCTCTAGAGCTTCAAGCTAGCAGTCAGCAGCCATGGACAGCCAGCCCCGACCTCTAGAGCCCCTCAGCAGCCAGCGAGGTCAGCAGCAACAGCAGCAGCAGCTACACCAGCAGCAGCAGCTATTGCAGGAGCAGCAGCAGGAGGGACCACAGCCTCACCCCCAGCCACATCAGCAGCAGCAGCAGCAGCAGCAAGAACAGCTGCCGCAAGGGCGTACACAGTCTCCCGGGTGACCCTGCTGACGGTCTGTTGTGAAGGCCCCAAGTCGTCGCTGCTACACTGCTGCATTTTTGCCCGTAGCAAGATACCTCAGTGTTATGAGGACCTTCATCTCAGGGGAGAGGGCTTGGTTCCTGTTTGTAGGAGCAGTCAAGGCCTCACGCACCAAATCGGTCACGAAGAGTATCCCTGCACGGTCCAGGCGGTACCTCTTGATCAATTCCGGGTCCGGAAGTTCATCAAGGACGTCTCTTCGTGCGCGAAAAGTCCTCAGCTGCCGCGGACGCGCATCCACTACCTCCGCCATCTTGACTGTTATGCCTCGCTTAGGTCGACCTAAGGATTGCAATGTTACCTCCACCCCGCGCGTAGCTGGCGAGTCAGTTTATGTTCCGCTTAGTTGAAACCTAAGGGTTATGCTTCCCTTCTGTCTCGGTGTCCGCCATTTTCTTGATTTATGCCTCACATAAGCGAAACATACTCTTTATAAGTACGGGCCCTGGTGCCTGTCAGAGAGCCTCGGGAGACTCAAGGTGGCCAGGGCATTGTCGTAGGTGCGGTAGTCAGGGCCTAAAATGACCCTGAATGCCCTCTTTTGAACCCTCTCAAGCTGCTGTTGTTGGATGAGGGTAAGGGACGAAGACCACGCTGGGGAGGCATACATTAGCTTTGGCAATATGAATGATGAATAAATACTGCACACCTCAGCAGCTGGTGCCCCCAGCGTCCTGAGTCTACGCAGCATGTACAGCTTGTAGGCGGCTGCTCTGACGGTGTTGGAGACGTGGAGCTTCCAGTTGAGCTGGTAGTCCACAGTGATGCCTAGTAGTTTGGTGGACTGGACGACCTGGAGGTGGTGTGAGCCAATAGACAGCAGCGGAGGTGGCACATCTCTCTTGGACGTGCAAACGTGCATCACCATGGTCTTGGTGTGGTTGATAGTGGCACTGTTGTCAACCGTCCATGCCTGAAGGTTGTCGAGCGACGCTTGAAGAGGTGCATAGTCAGGATCCCTGTTGTTGACGGGGACGCCCAAGGTGCTGTCGTCAACATATTTCCAGCGATGCGGTGTGTCCATGAGGGCGTTGTTAATGAGCACCAAGAAGCAAAGTGGACCCATTTTGGTGCCTTGCGGGACGCCACACGTCAGCTCAAGAGGAGTGGAGACCGAGCCCTGGGAGCGAACTATTTGCTGGCGTGCGCTGAGGAAATCAGTCAGCCACGATATTAAATTAGGGTGAAGCCCCAGCTCAATGGCCTTAGTAATAACAACAGTGTGGTCTACAAGGTTAAACGCTTTCCTGAAATCTGAAAGAGCAAGAGCAAGGGAGGTGTCACGTTTGTCCAGGTGGCTGTGTATGAAATCTAGAAAGCTGACCAGGCAATGAGTGGTGGAGGAGTGCTTCATGTTGCCAAATTGTTGGATGTCTATGAGGCTACTAATATCATCATAAGCACAGTTAAAAATAAAATCTTCACAAATGAGGCTGGGAATGGGCGTGATGGCGATTGGCATTAGGTCATTAAGGGACTGTGGGCTGGAAATTTTGGGGATGGGAGTGACAAAGGAAGTTTTCCAGTCGCTAGGGCAAGTGTTTTGTTCAAGTGAAGCATTTATTATGGAGCAAATGGGGGTGGCAAGTTCAGGGGCAAATTCCTTATAGATTTTGATTGTGTGTGTGTGTGTGTGTGTGTGTGTGTGTGTGTGTGTGTGTGTGTGTGTGTGTGTGTAATTCACCACGGCCTGATCACGAGCTGAACTCATCACCAGCAAGTATACCCTCCCAATTAGATCACGGCTCATTATAGTCGATTTCTGGGTACTGCTGTGACCTTCTCACACCACATCCCCCTGGATCAAGGGGGGCCAGTAACCACTCCTTGTCAGCCGAAAAATTCCGGCCTGAGTGCTGCCCAGACTTCCGCTTGCCAGGCCGCGAAACCTGACAGCGCAAAGTTTTGTCTACTGAGCTATCGGAGTCGTGTGTGTGTGTGTGTGTGTGTGTGTGTGTGTGTGTGTGTGTGCGTGTGAGTGTGTGTAGAGGGGTTATAAGTGTATATATATGTTCAAATAATTCAAAAATTTACTAATCCGCCAACAGACTTAAACTGAAAATAATTACCTCTCCAATTACTTCAAACTTTTAGCACAGTTACTGCTGAGTTTTATTCCTATAAAATCATGGCTTTTTAATAGACATTGCTGCCTTTTGATCCCATAAAAACACGACTTTAATCTAGATATTTATTACACGTCGAGATTGCTTTTCATAGTTTACTTGGGAAGCTCCAGGCAAGTTCAGGTGGACTCCAGGTAAGCCAGTAGCGCAGAGTCTATAACTAATATTCGTAAACTCTCATAACATAAATTCACGGAAGCAACGGAATTTTGAGATGAAAGTGCGATATGTCGGTGCGGTCCATCTAGATCTCCAGGATGCTGATTGTTTATGTTTTAGGTGACATCCTAAAAACCGTTCGTATTAAAAAAAGAATCGCAGAATACAGGATACAATCTGCTTATTTAGTTTTTACAGAAGTTGTGAAAAAGAATATACCATGTAATTATTTTAATGTCATTCTTATCGTAATTTTTTTTCAGACGCTGTTTACAAGTAAACAAACTTTAACACACGGTTGTGAAAACATTTTATTTCAACATTTCCAGCACTGAATTTACTTACAGCCTCAGAGCACCGATCACAATCAACAGCTCACTGAACGCAAGATTTAATTATTTAGAGCAGCCATCATTTCCAGAAACTAAATTATGATTTGTTAATAAGAATTATATTTGTAAAAATAATAACGATAATTGCTATAACAATAATAATAATAATAATAATAATAATAATAATAATAATAATAATAATAATAATAATATTGTTAATAATAATAATAATAATAATAATAATAATGATAATAATGATAATAATGATAATAATAATAATAATAAGGATAATAGATATATCAATAACAATGATAATATTGATATGCCTAATATATTATATAATAACCATTAGTTGTTTATAACTGAATGAGTGACTTCTCGGTACATGTCACAGGATTTTCTTTTTTCATCGTTGCATTGATTTTCTCTTTAGTCAACATTAACTCCAAATTGGTGTTTAGGTTGCTAATGACTAAATTACAACAAACACGTCCGTTCCCTTCAATGAACAAACCCGAAACCCTGGAGCGCCGCGCCGCACGAAACCAATTATTTCCCTTCCCACGTGTGCCATTGACGTCCCTCAGCTATTATTGACACTAAATAGTAATAAAACCCAGACGTGCTCCTCAGAGACTCAACGACTGAGTCATTAAGTCCCTTACTGTGATAACGGAAATATTATTATAGCACACGGGATACTTTTAAATACAGGATATGAATAACCGACACGGTTATAAGACCAATGTGTGATCGCTTATATGTATATATATATATATATATATATATATATATATATATATATATATATATATATATATATATATATATATATATATATATATATATATATATATATATATATATATATATATATATATATATATATATATATATATATATATATATATATATATATATATATATATATATACACAGTACTCTCTCGAGTCTCGCGCTTGCTTCATTCCTAAGGTATAGCGCTAAACTCGAGGATCGCGAAACTCGAGGTATTGAAATACATGAAAAAGCGCTTATTTGTTCAGGCCCGTGGAAAAAAAAAAACTTTTTTTCTCGACTGTATTCCCTTGATATCACAATTTTTTCGACTTTACTCTCTTGTTATCTCAAAATAGTAATAGGCAGAAAATGGGAAGTGAGAACAGGTCGTTTTGAAACCGCAGTTGAAGGCGGCTGCCTTACAATTGGCTGGCAGTTCTGAATACACGCTTGTGATCCACGTGGTGTCGTCTGCTAAAGTAAGGGCGGTTGCTCGCGGTCACCCGTGGTACAGTTGGACAAACCTATAGCTACTGGTAGTTTTCTGTGTGTTATGGTATAATCTGCTAACTTTTTCTGTTATATATCATCAAATCACTAACATCGTGATTGACTTGTCGATGCCTGTTGAACGTAAACCGCCGCCGCAATCGCAAAATAGCTCGCAGAGAGGTTCAACTTGCTTACTGCTTCCATATTTCCCTCACCGCTCACAAAGACCACAAGCGGACAAAAAAGAACAAATCCAGGCAAATTAACACTTTTAATGCTGTGTTTTCCCACAGCGCGCATGCGTGGTGGACAGCAGAATGACTAATTTCATCGGGAAGATATTTCTCGCAACACCGGCCAGTGTATAGTGGACCTTCTTCTTCTTCTTTTGACCTGTAATGTTTTGTATCGCTCCTTAGGTCCTCCTTCCCCACACTTTTATACTTCACAACATGCACTTAGGGCCACTTTCACGGTCATTTTGTTTGTTTTGATCGTTATCAGTCGCGGGGATCGCCGCTCTAGTATTTCCACGTGAAACTGGCCGATGGGTAGTGATGTGATGTGATAGTGTCGGAGGTATTGCCTTTACAACGGCACCTCGTGGCTGCTGCTGGGTTAGCCTCGCCCCGCACCTTACCACACACTCTCAACACCTGTCACTTTCTTTGCAGCCACCACAACTCCATAGGCTATTTTCACGTGGAAAACTATAGCGTCGATCGCCGCCATTGGTAACGATCAAAACAAACAGTGACTGTGAAAGCGGCCCTTATTTACTTCACAGTGCGCACTTATACACTTCACCCTGAACTTACGTGTTTTACTGTTCTTTTCTTTCCCTGATTTTGGTTTTCTATGCCCTTTTGCTATTTTCCACTCTTATTTTTCACCATCGCTGCCATGCATTACAGGTCAAAAGAAGAAGAGGAAAACAACCGGGAGATCTACAAAAAAGTTTTTTGGACTGTGGTTCCCCAGCACGGGGTGTTCTCTTATCTTATTAATCAAGTAGTAAGCAAAGCAGCTCTGCCAGTCCATTTTACGAGTCTCTTGGTGGGCCATCTTCCACTGCTTCTCAGCCACTGCCGTCGTCTGTTTGTTTACATGCAGCCGTTCGGTACCCACGTACCCACGCTTGTACTCACAACCGTTTTCCATTCATACGGACAACCAACAACTCACTCCCGGTTGGGCATACAGGCAACCGCGGTTGCCCATAGCCCCAATGGTTGGACATCACCTTTTAAGGCAGCACGCATGACGACGACGGTAGGTAAACGTGACCCGTACATGTCAAAGCACCGCGAAGCTCGTGGCGGTAATGCGTGAAAGTCGTGATGGTAAGAATTTAGGACTAAGCGCTAAACTCGAGGATCGCGAAACTCGGATAGCGCGAAACTCGAGAGGGTACTGTATATATATATATATATATATATATATATATATATATATATATATATATATATATATATATCTATATATATATATCCTCTTTCACTGACCAGCTTGGTGAACAAGCCTACAACTTTGCTCTCCTCAACGACCTAGAGCAGTTGGTTCAGCACCCTACATGTATTCCCGACCGTCTTGGAGACAGGCCCAACATTCTAGACCTCTTCCTTACCTCTAATCCTTCTGCTTACTCTGTCAAACTGTTCTCTCCGTTGGGCTTCTCCGATCATAACCTTATTTCTGTATCCTGTCCTACCGCTCCTGTACATCCTCTGGACCCACCGAAAAGGCGATGCTTCTGGCATTTTGCTTCAGCTCGGTGGGACGACCTGAGGATGTACTTTTCCGATTTCCAGTGGAATGATTACTGCTTCCAAGAGAGAGACCCCTCTGTGTGTGCCCAGCGCATCTCAGAGGTGATTGTCTCTGGAATGGAGGCATACATTCCACATTCTTTCTCTACTCCTCATGGTAAAAAGCCTTGGTTTAATCATGCTTGTTCTCGTGCTATTAAAGATAGAGAGGCAACTCACAAAAGGTTCCAGAGCGTTGGAACTCCCACTAACTATGACCTTTACATTTCAGCTCGGAATTGTGCCAAATCTATTAACCGACTTACCAAAACTTTTTTTATCAATAGAAAATGTCAACACCTTGCTTCTTCTAATTCTTCCCGTGACTTCTGGCATCTAGCCAAAAAGATCTCCTCCAATTTCACTTCTTCCTCTTTCCCTCCTCTCCTTAACCCTGATGGCAGCACTGCCGTCTCATCTGTCTCTGAGGCTGAACTCTTCGCTCAAACTTTCTGTAAGAACTCCACCATGGACGATTCTGGGCATATTCCTCCTACTCATCCCCCCTCTGACTCCTTTATGCCTGTTATTACGATTCTTCCAAATGATGTTTTCTATGCCCTCTCTGGCCTCAACTCTCAGAAGGCTTATGGACCTGATGGAGTGCCTCCTATTGTCCTTAAAAACTATACTTCCGTGCTGACACCCTGCCTGGTCAAACTCTTTCGTCTCTGCCTATCAACATCTACCTTTCCTTCCTGCTGGAAGTATGCCTTTGTACAGCCTGTGCCTAAGAAGGGTGACCGTTCCAATCCCTCAAACTACCGTCCTATAGCTTTACTTTCCTGTCTATCTAAAGCTTTTGAATCAATCCTTAATCGGAAGATTCAAAAGCACCTTTCCACTTCTAACCTTCTATCTGATCGCCAGTATGGGTTCCGCAAGGGGCGTTCTACTATTCTTGCTCTCTTAACTGGCTCTTGGTCATCCTCTCTTAGCCGTTTTGGTGAAACTTTCTCTGTTGCGCTAGACATATTGAAAGCCTTCGATAGAGTCTGGCACAAGTCTTTGTTTTCTAAACTGCCCTCTTTCGGATTCTATCCCTCTCTTTGTTCCTTTATCTCCATATTCCTTTCCGGCCGTTCTATCTCTGCGGTGGTAGACGGTCATTGTTCTTCCCCTAAACCTATCAACAGTGGTGTTCCACAGGGCTCTGTCCTATCACCCACTCTCTTCCTGTTATTCATCAATGGTCTTCTTTCCATAACAAACTGTCCTGTCCACTTATACGCCGACGACTCCACTCTGCATTATTCAACTTCTTTCAATAGAAGACACTCTCAACAGGAAGTACACGACTCCAGACTGGAGGCTGCAGAACGTTTAACCCCAGACCTAGCTGTCATTTCCGATTGGGGCAGAAGGAACCTTGTGTCCTTCAATGCCTCAAAAACTCAATTTCTCTACCTATCAACTCGACACAATCTTCCAAACACCTATCTATCCCCTATTCTTCGACAACACTCAGCTATCACCATCTTCAACACTAAATATCCTCGATCTATCCTTAAGTCGAAATCTCAACTGAAACTTCACATCTCCTCTCTCGCTATATATATATATATATATATATATATATATATATATATATATATATATATATATATATATATATATATATATATATATATATATATATATATATATATATATATATATATATATATATATATATATATATATATATATATATATATATATATATATATATATATATATATATATATATATATATATATATATATATATATATATATATATATATATATATATATATATATATATATATATATATATATATATATATATATATATATATATATATATATATATATATATGTTGTAACCTGTTTGCGGTCACAGAGACGACACACTGTTTGTACTAGTGACACTTGACTTAAAATTCTGGTACTTTAGGAGTATTTAAAGGAGTTCATAAATGGGGTGATGAAACGGTGTCGCCTTTCTTATATGTATTTTATTCTACCTTAATACTACTTAATATTACAGAGGGTAAAATATTGTTTAAACCAGCGACTGGCTTACTAGACTCAATGAGTTTCAGGTTTTCTTTCACTATTGGTTACTGACGTTAACACTGGTATAATATTGAGTAAAACTCACACAATAAAGTATCATAGAAATATAATCCTAAGTAAAACTAAGATAATAGAACACAATAGATATGTTAGATACGCTTTCCTCTATGGTAATTCTTCACTCCATACTCACAGTAGCAACGATGAATGTTCTACCCATGTTGTCTATGGAAGGACAACTGAGTGTCCAGCCACGAACAGAGTGCTGGTTAATCTGAGGTCAAGCCTGGAGAAAATGCTTCTTATATAAGGCAGATATCGCGAGGGTAATACGTCAGGCGTGTGAGTCATACATCAAACTCACACCGAGCTCATACAATAATCTACCTAACCGACATGCTTAATCCTAGTGTAGCTGTCACGCGGTGACGCAGCTTTGTTTTCATAACATTTTGTTCCGCGTTGATCGTGTATTGGCCGCGGTGATTGTGTTTTGGCTTAGAGAGATAAGCGGGTGCGTTAATGGGCAATTACAATTGTGTATAGGTTGGTAAATGAACAGTGGGGACAATCATGTGTTGGAGTCCGTGTTGTGTTTTAGCGGTCGATACCGCTGTTGTCATCGGAAAATATTGCCGGTGAAGATGATGATGACACGAGTGGTGTCGCAGCCCTCGGGGCACCACATACCCCCCCCGTTAAAATCACGCCACGTCCTCGTGGCACAAAGCGTTCCGCCCGGCGGACGACCATGGAGGGCCCAGACGGGGATGGCGGGATCGTGGGGGAGGAGTCCTGCGAGAGACGGGACCGGAAGAGACAGAAGAAGGCCACCCCACCGGCGACGAAGACGACGCCGAGGAGGAGCAGCCACCCCACCAAGGGAGGAAGGGTCGAAGGCGGGGACCGGAGAGACGGATTCCTGAGCGCGTGAAGTGCTGGAGGAGGTCCAGCGGGGGGGCCAGAGACGACCCGGGCGACGGCTGCGGGGAGGGTAAGGGGCCAAGGGGAGTCTTGGCCAGGAGCGATGAGACCACGTCACGTCCGATGTGGAATGGGGCGCGATTAACCGTCAGCGGGGCGTCAACGTCCATAGTAGCAGAGGCAGGGAGGCTGAAGGCGTCGGAGGGCACTACAGCCCATACCGAGGCTGAGGAGACCCGTCCGTTGATGGTCTGCCTGTATTTGGAGACCGGGCTGTCCGGGCAGACCATGGTGACCATCTGGGAGTATCGGTAGCGAAGACCCAGCCCGCAGGAGACGGGATGAAGACCGGGGGGAAGACTCTGAGGAGAGACTTAGAACACAGCGAGAGGGCGTCTGGGCGATCGAGAAAGAGAGCGATCTCGCAGCGCTGGACAGAAGTCGAGTAGACAGGGGCGACAGGGGGACATACATAGAGCAGGTGGTGTTTAGTACAGCGGTCCAAGGAGTCCAAGAGCATATAGTGAGTGCGGTCTTCAGAAACCGCAAGGTAAGTGGAAAGCGTGTCGGTGTGCAGAAAATATGGCGTGCCATCAAGATGAAAAGGCAACGCGTCCATTTTAAACACATCGAACACGTCAGAGGATCCCTTTCATGGGGATTTGTAAGTAGAAGTGAAGGTTCCTGAGGAAAGCGTACCTTTAGAAATAACCTAGAGACATCTCTATACAATGCTAAATATTCATGTGCTGCAGGGAAAAGTAAGCCTGGGTAATGGAGTGACGCATTGCTGAGCACACGAAATAGTACATCATTTGGAAGGAGGAGAGGGGAAACCTGCGTTTGGGACAGCTGCTGAAGGCCAAGCTTGAGATTCAGAGTATCATGATTTAGGTCACTAAGTGCCAACTGAATGAGAAGGATAGTCTCCAAAATACGCATTTCCTTCAATTTGTAAGGTTTTTAGTGAGAACTGACGGATAATAGCTGAGGCCAAAGCCGAGGCGGACTCTAGACGGGAGATGGCAGAATGAACATGACGGAGGTCCCGAACTGTGGCGTTGAGGACTTCCTGATGGAGGTTAAGTTGACGTCTCTCTTCTGTGGACAGAGTGTAGAGCTGGAGAGCTTCCGTGTATCACATCTATTTGGGCCTGAGTGGCCGTACCGAAAAGGAGGTTTGCTACCGAGCCAAGGAAATCCACGGCTCCTCGCTTCTGGCGAGTCCGAAACGGGCTTCCATCTCTACCACTCATAGCCGACAGAAAGCTGTTAAGATCTTTGAATAACTTCTCAAACTCAATGTGAAAAGAGTCTAGAGTGCGCCTGAGCAGACCAACAGTAGGGAACGATTGATTCATATGTTCAATCGACCATGAAACTTCCGCTGTTAGATTTGCCACGTTGATGAGAGGACGTTGGATGTCGTCCGTCTTGATGACGACGGGGACAACATAGTACCGTCCTGTCAACAGCATCTTAAAGACTGGGGAGAAGACGAGGCGGGACGAATGGGTTGCTCCCGGGAGGGATCAAGGGAAGACAAGGAGAGGGCAACACCCAGGATCTGTAATTATAGGGGGCATCAGTTCGTTGGTCGTTGGCGATACTCAAGAGGGCGTTCCATCACATTGGGGAGAGAAGGGGGTACCGTATTGGATCGTAATGAGCGACTGACACAGGGCTCTGAAGGAGCTGAGGGAACCAATGAGGGGACCTCTGAAGCATCTGAGGAGACAGGAGCCGGTGAGGAGAGCTCGGAAGGAGCTGGAAAGGACAATGGCAGCGGCTCCTCGGGGGAATAATTCATTGGTAGTGGGTCCACTTCTACTACTTGATCAGGGAGAGGGTATGCACGCCTGACATTAGGAGAGTCATGGAAGCCAAGAGAGTCCTCGTGAACGACCTGAACATTATTTGTGTGAACTGTCTTGATCTTACCACCTCTAACATGACGCAGTCGTAAGACTACAGGGCTTATTTTTTCTAGCACCCTAAAAGGTCCATTGAACAAGGGCTGGAGCTTCTTTGGTTCGCCCTTTGTACATACATGCCTTAAGTAGACCCGATCTCCTACTACCACCTGTTTGGGTTTGGATTTCCTAAACATTCTTTCTGACTCCTGCCATCCTATATCTATATTGGTCTGACATAGTTTATAGGTCCGCTGCGCGACACTAGAAGTAAATGCTTTATAGCTGTCAACATCATAACAAGGTTGGAGTTTATTCTCAAGCACTTCAAAAGGAACATTTGGGTCCCGAGAGAAAAGCAAAAAATGGTGAATCTTTCAGAACACGGTGGTAGGCAGTGTTGTAGGCGTGTGTTGCAACCGGAAGCATTTGGTCCCAGATACCGCGATTGTCCTCGCACAAAGTTCTCAAGATATTTATTAAGGTGCCATTAGGCCTTTCTATCACACCGTTTGCAGACGGGTGATAAGGAGTTGTCCTTAGATGATCAATCTGTAACAACTGAGTCAACTCTCGTAAGAGAGTGTTGACGAACTCCTTTCCTTGATCCGTGACTAGAATCGGCGGGATGCTGTGTACACAGACTACGTTCTTGTAGAACGCAGCTGCCACTTCTTGGCTGCCTTCGTACGAAGGGTGGTTGCTACCAAGAAGCGTGACAGGACGTCTATCACTGTCAGTACATACCTATAGCCTTCGTCTGAAACAGACAAAGGTCCGACAATATCCATATGGACTCTGTCAAACGGTTGGCCAACCTCTGGATACCTCATAAGTGGAGCTGGCGGGGATCCCTCTTAAACCGACCACAGACAGGACAAGATCTGACATATTGCTCCACGTCCGCCTTCATTCCCGGCCAGTACGCAAACTTGCGACAGCGTGCCAACGTAACCTTAGTGCCTCCATGCCCTGCAGGTAGCATGGAATGCGCCAAAGCTAACGCGTTAGGAATGTAGCTTGGTGGAACGATAACCAGTCTTTTCTGCTTGTTGTATTCATCGCAAACATCGCGGTAGAGAATGCCGTTCTCACACACTTCACTAAGAGGCAGTTTTTGAAGTGCCTCTTAGCTGCATTTAACGTTACATTGCTCCTCTCTGCAACCTTTCTCATCTCTCTCATGTACGTTACCACCGGTGGTTTGTTCAAAAGCATGCTTCAATTCTCTCAGTTCAGGATCGCGATCCTGGTGCTCCATGAGTCCAGCAAGACTCAATGGAGAAACTTATCCTGTTTGTCATGTCCTCCGGAGAGGCGACAGACATGTCCTGTCCACCCGTAAGGGTGACAGACATAATTCGAGCATCCAATTCGCCTTCTATCACGTCACTCTCCTGATTCCTAATCCTGACAAAAATCTGCTACCATGTTGCTGGAGCCTGGGAGATAATCAAAACTAAAGTCAAATTCTCCTAGAAGTGTCTGCCAGCGTGCAATCCTGCTGCTAGGTACTGTGCTTTTAACAGCCAAGTCAGTGGTCTATGGTCCGACAGGATGTATCCTATAACCCAAGATAAGGGTCGGTTAGTATTGAGGCCATAGATGACTGCTAAAGCTTCTCTCTACCGCTGAGTAGTTACGTTCTGCTCCATTCAGGGTTCTACTAAAATATGCTATGGGACGTAAACTACCATTTTCATCCTTTGTTGCAACACACCACCTATTGCCTTATCTGACGCATCTGTGGTGAGATTGAAGGCTTCCGAAATCCGGAAAGGCTAAAACAATGTCAGTCGTTAGACTGTTCTTTAGTGTGCTAAATGCATGCAATGCCTCTTCATTCCACTCCAGATGTGTCTTATCATTCTTGGTTACTTTCCTCCCTTTGAGTCAATTATTAAGTGGGATGCTATCTTGGCAAAGTCTTTAATGAATTTCCTATAAAAGTTAACCAATCCCAGGAAACCTTGAAGTTCTTTGACTGTTTTCGGAGGAGTGAGTTGTTGCACCGCCTGTACCTTTGAGGGCTGAGGCTTCAAGCCAGAAGCACTAACAATGTGACCCAGATAATCTACTTGCTCTTTGAAAAGGAACACTTATCTAGTCTTAAGGACAGGTGAGCCTTCTGCAGTCTGTCCAAGACGGCATGGAGGTTCTTTAGGTGATGGTCCATGTCTTTCCCTTGTACTATCAAATCATCAAGGTATACATGTACAATTCTTCCTGTCAGACCTATGAGAACTTGATTCATGATCCGTTGATAGGCTGCAGGTGCTGTTTTTAATCCAAAGGGACTGTAGTGAATTCATAGAGGCCATAAGGTGTCGTGACGGCTGTCAAGTGTTTAGATTCCTCTGCCAATGGGACTTGGTGGTAGCCCTGGCGCAAATCAAGGGAGGTGAATACTTTACTTTCACCTAACTGTTGCAAATGAGGTTAATGTTAGGGAGTGGATGTTTGTCATCAATCAATTCATCGTTCAGAGCGCGGAAGTCGAGACAAAGTCTGACTCCACCATCCTTTTAGCAACAGGGACTAGAGGTGCGCTGTAGGGTGACGCACTAGGGCGTATAATACCCTGGGCCTCAAGGTCCTTGAGCTGAATCTCTATTTCTTTATGATATTTTACTGGTATTGGGTATGGCTTTTTATATATAGGCTTGTCATTTTTTAGCCTTAAAGTGTGAACATAATAGGGGGTAATAGTGAGTGGCTCGTTTTTTAGAGCAAACACATCAGGATACTTGCGGGTTAAGCCCTTCAGACAGCAATTTTCCCGTTGTGAGGGTAAAATAGCTCGTCTATCAGCTTATCGAGTACCATCTGCTTACTTGACTGGGTGACAGGCGGCTTTGTAGCTGTTTTTGTGACAGCCGCTACACATTCATTAGTCGATGATTGATAGTATTCTGAGTGACAAGAATAAATGTGTCCCATCACTTCACCTGTTGGCATCTCAATAGTTTCTTCAGTTGGGTTAGCATAGGGAATGATGAATTTACCTTTGGTTTGTTTGACGTTAGGAGTTAAGGTAACTAACCCGGAAATAAAAATGAAGAAGGGATATCATTGGACCTTGGGAGAAATAAGGCTTGCTGGGCTCTGCCAATCTCTGCCTCCAGAGTGACATACCCTGCCGTGCCTGGTAGCAAGGACGCCACGTTAATAGCGTATGCTTTCACTGGTACTTCCTCCATCTCGTCTAAAGTAGGTTTAAGGTCGGTTAGTCAATCTTCTGGGTACGGGCTCATATCGTCCGCAGCCAGGGAATGAACTTCCACTGGTAGGCCCCACCATTACACTAAACTGCCCAGGTGTGTCCAGCGGTGCAGCTACCACATTTTGTCTCCACATAAATTCTAGGCCCAACAAAACTGCTGTTGGTAACACTATACCTTGTGATATTACTACAAACTTTTCTATAATTTCTCCGTGCCCAAAGTCTACTACTACTTCGGCTATTCCTTTATTAGGGATTGAGTCCGATCTACCCCTTGTATGGAGAGAGGTTCTGTAACTATCATCTTCCCGCCTACCTTCCTAAATAAATCTTCTTCTATTAGGGACGCTCCTGCTCCTGTGTCTAGCATTGCGTAAACCATCTCCTTTTGTGCATTAGCGCCTACGCACAATCTCAACGTGAGGGCGTTGGTAGGGCCGTGGACTGCCGCAGCTACTCTGGGGTCGTTTTTTTTGTTCTTCTCGTGGTCAGGGTTAACCCAGGAGCTACGGGGTGAGGACCGGCCGTGTACTCCGGGCGCCAGGCAGCGCAGGCGAGACAGGCTGACGCCTGTTTCGAGTGGGCTGGTACTGAGGGTACCGAGAGCCCGTTGGTGGTGGTAGGCACCCCTATACTGCCTTCCATATGTGCAATCGCGAGCCATGTGTCCTACATACCCACAAGCATAACATGTAGGTGGCGTGGGCGCGTTCCCATATGGGCGTGTAGGTGGCGCGGCGTGCCGTCCTCCCCTTTGGGGTATCAGGTAATGTGACTGGCCTGGAGGGCGTGGAGGACGGGCTTGTGAGACATGTTTGGGTCCGGATGCCTGGGTGGAACAGACGTTCAGCACTTTTATTTCTTTGGCGATATCGGCATCGGATAGCTTCGACTCTGGATAAGCTTTAATATACTCATACCCTTTCTTTAATACCTTCTGTGGGTCCCCATGTTCTTCCTCCGTTAGGATGAGTAAGAGGGCCGGAGGGAAAGCCTCTCTGAGCCGTAAAGCGGTTATCTCATTTAGCAAACTGGCATTGTCAGGCTTGAGAGCGATCAACTCGTCTCTCAATGTCTCCAGGCGGATGAGGAAGGTGCGGATGTTTTCTCCTGTCCGCCGTTTTGCCTCTCCCAATTCTTTCTGGAGGACCGAAAAGGTCCTTACTGTGAAAAACACACGTAGGAAGTCTTCCTTTACTTTTTCCCAATCCTGTCCACATCTAGTGATACAACCGAGGAGATGATCGCGCGCTGCTCCCAGGGCATATTGTTTGGCTAACTCAATCTTTCCGGTAGTGTCCCAATTTGCCTGTGTCCGGCTTTCAATATCCTCTATCCATTTCTTTGCTAGCTTATGGCATGGGAGGTTTGGTGCTTTGCTACTTTTTTCTTCTCCACCACAAAAATATAAGAGTCCCTGCACTCTACTAAAATCATTCAAGGTATGACGGCTAAGTAGCGTGACAAGATCATCATGGGCAAGGGTGATCGATTTTCCATCTCCTTTTTTGGGGGGAGGGTTCTTGCCTTCGTCTGGCATTTTAACTCTAAAGTCTTATTCCGTAATTCCAAGAATAACTGTCTTCTCCCTCGCTTTCGGATGTGGACATACACCAGTACAATACCAATATAAACCAATATAAATCGCAAGTTTCACCACAAGTTTCACCACAAGTTTCACCACATGTTTCACCACATGTTTCACCACATGTTTCACCCCACACCTGACACCAATGTTGTAACCCGTAATCCGGGTCACACAGGGGAGACGACACACTGTTTGTACTAGTGACACTTGACTTAAAATTCTGGTACTTTAGGAGTATTTAAAGGAGTTCATAAATGGGGTGATGAAACGGTGTCGCCTTTCTTATATGTATTTTATTCTACCTTAATACTACTTAATATTACAAAGGGTAAAAATATTGTTTAAACCAGCGACTGGCTTACTAGACTCAATGAGTTTTCAGGTTTTCTTTCACTATTGGTTACTGACGTTAACACTGGTATAATATTGAGTAAAACCTCACACAATAAAGTATCATAGAAATATAATCCTAAGTAAAACTAAGATAATAGAACACAATAGATATGTTAGATACGCTTTCCTCTATGGTACCACATTACTCCATACTCACAGTAGCAAAGATGAATGTTCTACCCATGTTGTCTAGGGAAGGACAACTGAGTGTCCAGCAACGAACAGAGTGCTGGTTGATCTGAGGTCAAGCCTGGAATAAATGCTTCTTATATAGGCAGACATACATACAGACATCGCGAGGGTAATACGTCAGGCGTGTGAGTCATACATCAAACTCACACCGAGCTCATACAATAATCTACCTAACCGACATGTGTAATAAGGTCGATTTAATCGCCTATTGTCACGCGGTGACGCAGCTTTGTTTTCATAACATTTTGTTCCGCGGTTGATCGTGTATTGGCCGCGGTGATTGTGTTTTGGCTTAGAGATAAGCGGGTGCGTTAATGGGCAATTGCAATTGTGTATAGGTTGGTAAATGAACAGTGCATTTGGGGACAATCATGTGTTGGAGTCCGTGTTGTGTTTTAGCGGTCGATACCGCTGTTGTCATCGGAAAATATTGCCGGTGAAGATGATGATGACACGAGTGGTGTCGCAGCCCTCAGGCACCACATATATATATATATATATATATATATATATATATATATATATATATATATATATATATATATATATATATATATATATATATATATATATATATATATATATATACTCCCTTCAAAGACCCTTCCCATGTCCTCACTAACCGTTTCCCTTTTGTCTCATCAACACCAGAGAGTAGTTCAGCATGCTCTCTAAAGACAGTTCCTCTCTCGCTCTACACCACACTACATTCACACAACACACACACACCTTTTCCCAGAATTCAAAACTCTAAATGGCTAACGAAAACACCGCCTCGGATTCCCCGCCTGGGGGGGGGAACCATAAATTCCCCCAGGGAGGACTCCCCTTCTGGCTGCCGACTTGAGAGGTGTCCTGATAACTCCTCGAACCTCCTCCTTATCAATTTCTGCAACATTCGCGGTCTTCTTTTTAATTTTCATTCTGTGGAACACCATCTCTCCTCCTCTAAACCTCACCTTCTCTTCCTCACCGAAACACAGGTTTCTGAGGTTACTGACAGCAACCTCTACTCTGTTCCCTCTTACTATCTCTATCCTAACGACATCACTTGCTCTCGTGCCCACGACCTTGACTCTTGTGAATTTTCCACCATCTGGCTAAGACTTCATTGTCATTATATTACTAAATGCATCTGTGCTGTTTATCTCTCACCTAACTCTACTAACTATGTAAAATTCTTTGACTATTTGAACTCTAAAGTGGGGCACATCTTGACCCACTCTCTTCGCTGAAATCTCCATCTTGGAAGATTTCAATGTTCACCACCAGCTTTGGCTTTCATCCTCTTTCACTGACCAGCCTGGTGACAGAGGCGTTCCGAGAGTATTTGGTATCCAGGACGGAGCATAATTTTGCACCCCTCCCATTTTTGTCAGTACAGATAGTGAAGGTGCTGTTACCTACAAGGAACTGAGGGAGTTAATCCTCATGGAGCACGTCACAAGGATATTTGTGCAAAGATTAGGAAGAAGAGATTTACCGTCCAAAAAGAGGCGGCGACTTGGGCATCTTCACTCTTTCTTCCCTCACGCTGGTAAACTTTGGAACGATCTTCCTTCATCTGTATTTCCTCCTGCCTACGACTTGAACTCTTTCAAGAGGAGGGTATCAGGACACCTCTCCTCCCGAAATTGACCTTGCTTTCGGCCACCTCTTGATTCTTTTTTGGGAGCAGCGAGTAGCGGTCTTTTTTATTATTGTTTTCTTTTTTTGTGTGTGCCCTTGAGCTGTCTCTTTTGTTGAAAAAAAACCCATATATATATATATATATATATATATATATATATATATATATATATATATATATATATATATATATATATATATATATATATATATATATATATATATATATATATATATATATATATATATATATATATATATATATATATATATATATATATATATATATATATATATATATATATATATATATATATATATATATATATATATATATATATATATATATATATATATATATATATATATATATATATATATATATATATATATATATATATATATATATATATATATATATATATATATATATATATATATATATATATATATATATATATATATATATATATATATATATATATATATATATATATATATATATATATATATATATATATATATATATATATATATATATATATATATATATATATATATATATATATATATATATATATATATATATATATATATATATATTTTTTTTTTTTTTACGTCGCGGCCTATAGCGCCGGTAGGTTTTTTTCCCGGTGGGGCCTGATGGTCGGCCCAAGGCTTCTTCCCGGTGGGTCCTGATGGTCGGCCCCGCCCGTTCTGGCTCAGGTCTCTCTCTCTCTCTCTCTCTCTCTCTCTCTCTCTCTCTCTCTCTCTGTATCGGCGGCAGGCTGACCTCTTTGACAGCCTGTTAGTGGCGCAGTAATTTCCCTTAAGGTCTGGGCAGCATGTGGGTAGTCTTCAGACACTGGATGATGGCTTCAGAAATCAGCGTGTTTCGGAGCCTAGTCCACAGGACCTGCGTGTGTACCAGAGATGCAAATCTAAACATGGCGGGCTGTAGAAGCGGTGGAGAATAGCAAGATAAGAAATTTGTATCGCCGCTATGCTGAATGTCACTAAGAACTTTATGGCTGGTGTGCGTTAGTGATTCCAAGCCCCGGGCTCTCCCGCCGGCCGGCGTTTTATGGGAATGTGTCGCTGCAGGTTTTGACCACGCCAAGTCTTGCGGGGGGATCATGGAAACCTTCTGTTCATAGCAGGAAGCTTTAATCAGTTGCTAAAATACATGGACAAGGCTTACATCAGTGTTAGTGTTGCTGCTGCTGCTGTTGTAATGACAGGGTCGGAGTGGCAGTGACCACAATCAGGGCCCCACCCACACACACGCGCCGAGAATGTCAGGCCTCTAAGCAGCAGTTTGAATAAGTGCAGCTCTAAAGGTCTGTTCAGGAACACCTGACAAAGACTTGCCAGAAACACACACAACAGAAACACGTCCTGAACATTGTACAGCTTGCTGGTCGTTGCCACTACGCTGCTCCCTCAGCCACCAGCATCATTGTTATGACAGCCTTGTGAGGCTGTCACCAATCCTAATGATATATATCCCGTTGCACTACTCAGTATTGTAACATAATATTGTTATGACAGCCTTGTAAATCAGTCAACGATCCTTAATGATATATTCCGGCATAATAGTGTTATGACAGCCTTGTAAATCAGTCACCAATCCTTAATGATATATTCCGGCATAATAGTGTTATGACAGCCTTGTAAATCAGTCACCAATCCTTAATGATATATTCCGGCATAATAGTGTTATGACAGCCTTGTAAATCAGTCAACGATCCTTAATGATATATTCCGGCATAATAGTGTTATGACAGCCTTGTAAATCAATCAACAATTCATAACACTGGCCGACAACAAATTTATCGTCTAAGTTTTTTGAGGTGATTTAGGACAATGTTGATGTGCTGAATCCAAACATCTCATTGGTTTTGCGCCATCAGGTCAACTTTTTTTTTTATCTATCGCCACATGATGTTTGTTACGTTTTTGTCTACATGTCCGGGTGTTTTATATTTTTATGAGGCAAAATTATTTCTTATTTCTTTAAATAAACAAATTCTGAAGAGTTAACATGCACCAATTTTTTGCTATATGATATTTTTTTGTATTTTGTTGGGACAACAGTCCGGGTTCACCAAGTACCCGTGCTTTCTGTGCGCGTGTGATAGTAGGGACAAAGCTCAGCATTACACGAAAAAGGACTGCAGGCCTGTCAGGGAGGAATTGGTTCCTTGCAGAGCAAGGAACGTCATAAACAACCCTCTGGTGGACAGAGACAGGAGACTCTTCCCACCGCTGCACATCAAGCTCGGCTTGATCAAACAGTTCACCAAAGTTCTGGACACGGATGGCGGCTGCTTCAATTACTTGAGCCACACTTTTCCAAGATTGACCATGGAGAAGTTGAAAGCTGGCATCTTTGACGGTCCTCAACTCCGTCAGCCCATCAGAGATCCAGAGTTTGAAAACTCGATGAACGAAGCGGAACTGGAAGTGTGGAAGGCTTTTGTTCTTGTCGTGAAGAACTTTATTGGCAATAAGAAGGCCAGGAACTACGCAGAACTTGTCACCAATATGCTGACTGCTTGCAGGAACCTCGGATGCAACAAGAGCATCAAAATGCATTACTTATTCTGGCATGTGGACCGGTTTCCTGAGAATCTGGGATCAGTGAGCGACGAGCAGGAGGAGAGATTCCATCAGGACGTGAAAGAGATGGAGACCAGGTATTAGGGACGCTGGGATGCAGTCATGATGGCTGATTACTGTTGGACTCTGAAGAGAGACGTCCCTGCCGCTGAGCATTCAGGGAGTTCAAAGAAACGGAAGTTCATGCCCTGAATGTTGGTCAGTGATGACCTAATATTCAATTTACGTGTACTTACCTTTATCATTGTCTACTATTCAATATACACTGATCATTTTTTGTAACAATTGATGAATTGTGTTAGAAAACGATTTTTTTTTCTTAAAAATTAATTTCGGATGAGAAATAAAAAAAATCAACTGAAAATGTCACAAAATCGGATTTTTGAAAATCGACTTAGCACAAAAACCTGACCTGATAGAAAAAAACGGGTGTCATTTTCGGATTCAGCGGTGCAAATTTGTCCTAAATCAGTTGAAAAAAACTTATACAACTTACATTTTTTTTGTAACCCAGTGTAATAATATTTCCCGACACACCTCACAGTATTGTTGCATAATATTGTTATGATACCTTGTAAATCAGTCAACAATTCTAAATGATATATATCCCGGCACACCTCACAGTACTGTTGCATAATATTGTTATGATACTTTGTAAATCAGTCAACAATTCTAAATGATATATATCCCGGCACACCTCACAGTACTGTTGCATAATATTGTTATGATACCTTGTAAATCAGTCAACAATTCTAAATGATATATATCCCGCACACTTCACAATGTTGTAACATAATATTGTTATGATACCTTGTAAATCAGTCAACAATTCAAAATGATATATATCCCACACACCTCACAGTATTGTTGCATAATACTGTTATGATACCTTGTAAATCAGACAAGAATTCTAAATGATATATATCCCGACACACCTCACAGTATTGTTGCATAATACTGTTATGATACCTTGTAAGTCAGTCAACAATTCAAATGATATATATCCCGACACACCTCACAGTATTGTTGCATAATACTGTTATGATACCCTTGTAAATCAGTCAACAATTCAAAATGATATATATCCCACACACCTCACAGTATTGTTGCATAATATTGTTATGATACCCTTGTAAATCAGTCAACAATTCAAAATGATATATATCCCACACACCTCACAGTACTGTAGCATAATATTGTTATGATACCCTTGTAAATCAGTCAACAATTCAAAATGATATATATCCCACACACCTCACAGTATTGTTGCATAATATTGTTATGATACCTTGTAAATCAGTCAACAATTCAAAATGATATATATCCCACACACCTCACAGTATTGTTGCATAATACTGTTATGATACCCTTGTAAATCAGTCAACAATTCAAAATGATATATATCCCACACACCTCACAGTATTGTTGCATAATATTGTTATGATACCTTGTAAATCAGTCAACAATTCAAAATGATATATATCCCGCACACTTCACAATGTTGTAACATGATATTGTTATGACAGCCTTTTGAGCCGGTCAACATTCCATAATGATGCACCACGGCACACTTACACACACACACACACACACACACACACACACACACACACACACACACACACACACACACACACATACACAGTTCAGACACTGCCCTGCACAGCGCACATGAGCCGCATGCATTTATAGAACACCAAACCTACACTGGTAGTCCTCGAGTTACGATGTATTGGACTTACGATCGCTCGCACTTCCGGCCAGGCCAACAGTATTAGTAAAGCTTGGTTAGGTAACGAGGTGACAGTCAAGCATCCCGCTGTGGGTAGAGCAGCGGGATGTTTATTCAGAGTTCCCGTGCTTCCTGCCCTCCCCTTTACCCGCCACTCTCTTCCACATTGGCCCAATCAGGCTGGGGCAGGCAGGGGGATCCTAGGGAGAGAGGTGAAGCCGCTTAACTGTCACTTCACTCGCCGTCAGTATGGCGCATACCCGGATGAGGGCTCCCGGCCACCGCCTTGGTTACTGCCTTCAGGCCACGACTTATCCATCATGACCGTATTGCTTTAGTTTGCCGTGCACTTACTGGAGCAGTATACCTTTAAACAGGTGTCAGCGCCAGCTTTGGGTAGCAGTACTAATGGCTTCAGAGCTGAACTAAAAATGTGCATGAACACTCCACGACATGGAAATCCAGGTGCATTGTGACGTGGCGAGACTGACCTGCCTCACACCTGACACAAGACAGGTATCCACCATTGCGACGGCGAGATAAATGATCCTTGAGCGGCTTCACAGGTCAGGCACTGAGGTCGACTCACCCCTTATGCCTCCAGGGCTGGGCCAGGCCACCCTCGCCTCCCCCTCAGTTGCTTGTGGAAAGTTAGAAAGTTTCGTTTAGTCGGCGCAACATCTGTGGTCATATGCCGGAGAGAGACAGAAGGGGAAGGAATTATAGGAGAAAGGAACAGACCCCAGGAGACGGGACACAACCCCCGACTAATACCTGGTACACTGCTGGGTGGACAGGGGCGTAGGGTATCGGAAAAGCCGCCCAATGTTTTCCACTCCGAGTTGCTTGTGGAACTCACACTCCAATTTGTCCCCACGCTGCGATAACCAGTCCCTACTCTAGGTCTGCTTACGACCGGGCCAATGGTGACAGTAACTCTCGGTCATGTAATGAGCTGACATTTCAAATAGTTCGCTGTAGGTAGAGCAGCTGTTTGTGGGCAGCATAATGGCGTGTCACGGCAACAGCCCGCTCACAGAATTCCTGCAGCAACCATTACAGGAAGCAGCAATCATGGCTGAACGAAACAGTCACAGCAGGCAAGAAATGCAGCGGGTGCATCAACAGCGTTGCTTGGCTAAAGGATGCTTGAATGGAGGACTGGGCGAGGCGAGCTCGTGAGGACAGCGGCGGGAATAGGGGGGAGGCCAGGAGCCACGGGAATGCCAATCTATCCACGTCTGGACATTTTAATAATATTTCTTAATGTAAATTTTCTACTGACAACCACTTTGACTTACGCCCGGGCCCGAACCCCATCGTGACGTGAGGACTACCTGCAGTGTTAAATATACAGTGTACAAAAGTCTGTGCCAAGGACCTGTTGGGTGCAATGTAGGGTTGGCAGTTGAACAATTGCCTGAATCATCTCACCTGGATGCTATTGAGAAGGAGAAGCTTCAGGAGGCTAACCCAGAGGCCAAGGGGGTGAGCTAATTCACAACGGCCTGCTGGGCGGGAGACCGTCAGGGATTCTCTGAGGAGGTTACCCGCCCGGCGCGAACCCGATGCAAAGTTAGATGCTCAAACCCCACAGCCGATCCTCGTGCCACCTGTGAGGGAAGGCAGCGACAATCTCAGCAAAGAATGCTTGAAACATCACACTGACAACTCAAATGTGAGAGATACTGATATTTTTATAATTGCTATTTTTTATGATTTTATGAATTATCATATCAATTGTAATCATAGTGTTCTTATTATTATTGTGATTGCTATTATTATTATTATTATTATTATTATTATTATTATTATTATTATTATTATTAATATTAATATTAATATTATTATTATTTTTATTATTATTATTATTATTATTATTATTATTATTATTATTATTATTATTATTATTATTATTATTATTATTACTTTTTTGAAATTATTATTATTATTATTATTATTATTATTATTATTATTATTATTATTATTATTATTATTATTATTATTATTATTATTATTATTATTATTATTATTATTATTATTATTATTATTATTATTATTATTATTATTACTTTTTTTAATTATTATTATTAAAACATTGTAGTTATTATTATTATTTTTTATATTATTATCATCATTATTATTATTGTTGTTACATATTGTAATTATTATTACTATTATTATCATTATTACTGGTTGTGGGCCACAGTCGTTGGCGAGGCTGGGGCCAAAGAATTGCTTGGTGAAATAATATGAGAAAACAGCCCCTCACAGCGCAACTCTAATGGATGGCGGCCGTAGAGAAAAAAAACATTGTAGTAGTTGTAGGAGTAACAGTTATAACAGTTGTGGCAGTAGTTGTTGTAGTAGTAGTAGTAGTAGTAGTAGTAGTAGTAGTAGTAGTAGTAGTAGTAGTAGCAGCAGTTGAAGCAGCAGCAACGCCTTTACAGATGTTGCAAATATGGAAGTGAAGGAAGAAGAGAGCACTGAAGAGAGACAGGCAGAAGTTGAATACAGGAAAAGGAAGGAGGAGGAAGTAAGTGAAGGAAGAGGAGAGGAACACCAACGGAAAGGTGCTTGGGAAAGGAAGAACAAGTGGAGAAGGAGGAGGAGGAGGAGAAGATAGAGGAATAGGAGGAGGAAGAAAAGATGAAGGAGGAGGAGGATATAGAGGAGGAATAGAAGATGATAAAGGAAAAGGAGGAGAAGGAGGAAGAGAAAGAGAATATGAAGGAGGAGGAGGAGGAGGAGGAGGAGGAGGAGGAGGAGGAGGAGATAGGGTAGGAAGGGAAGGAGAACATGAAGGAGGAGGGGGAGAGGACAAAGAAGCAGGTGAAGGAGAAAGTAAAGGAAGAGGTGAAGGAAAAGGAAACAGAGGAGGAGGAGGAGGAGGAAAACAACATAAAAAGAATGATGGTGAAGAAGAAGAAAAAAATGTAATAATAGTAATAATAATAGTAATGATAATAATAATAATAATAATAATAATAATAATAATAATAATAATAATAATAATAATAATAATAATAATAATAATAATAATACTTATAATAATAAAAAAAAGATGAAGTAGAAGAAGAAGAAGAGAGGAGATAAAAAAAAATGGAAATAGAAGGAGAATGAAGAAGAAGTAGTATCAGCAATAGAAGAAGGAAAAAAGAAGAGAAATATGTAGCATAATAAAGTATACGAGGGAAATAAAAACAAAGATGAAACGGGCGGAGGAGGAGAAGAGAAGTTGGAGGAGGAGGACAAAAAAAATCTGATAAGTTTTGAAGACAAGGAAAAGAAGTAGTAGTCGTACTATAAAAAAAATAACTGCCGCAGCAGAAGCAATAGTGATGGTGGTAGTAGTAGTAGTAGTAGTAGTAGTAGTAGTAGTATCAGTAGGGGTTTCATTCCATCTGTCAACTCACATAGCGTGAACTTCGAGAGATGCGGCACAGGGGCGTTGCAGCCCATGATTGGTTGAAAATTGTCGTGTCCGTCCGTGCGACAGCCTAATATTTAAACAGTAATATATTTGGGTAGGCGGTGGCCGAACTGGTAGCGTACTGGGCCCACATTCACCGCGTGATGGACGACGCGGGTTCGAATCCCCACGCTACCACTCGGATTTTTCAGTCACCGCCGAGTGGCTTAAAACTACCCACATGCTGTCCTGAAGACCACCCATCAACCCGGGCTCTAGAGGAAGCCGTCCAAGGGAATCAAGAACGAGCTCCGGGGGGCAGCATGAGCCAATCCAAGATGGCGCCACTATAAACACTCGCCTGCGCCAGAACGGGCTGGGCCGACCATCAGGCCCCACCTGGAAGAAGCCTTGGGCCGACCATCAGGCCCCACCGGGAAGATGCCTACCGGCGCAATAGGCAACAACGTAAAAAAAAAAAAAAAAAATTCAAAGACCCCTCACACGTTCTTAGATAAAACACAAAATGCCAATTCGCACCAGTAATGTACAGTACAAGACCACTAAAAACAAGCTTGTATCAAACAGAAAGGCCAGATCATGTGCGAACGATCAAAAGGCTGGAACATTATAATGAGCTTTATCTCATTTTAGGGGCAAAATAACCACACCTGGTTCTATAATTCTAACTAAATGATATTCTAATGATATATTGCATGTCAGTCACATGGGTTATATTGAAAGTAGCATGGAACATTACTGCATGTGATGCTCGGCTATTTCCAATATTAGGCTACCTGTGTGATTTACCAGCAATGACAAAATGAAATGCCCTTTATTTGCTCTCACAGAGTCAGAGGTCTTTCCATGTACCTGAAATGAGCTAAATAATGCTAGGTTTTAAAAGGCATTGGCCGTTCAAGTATGACCTGACGGTAGAGTGTTTGATACAAGCCTGTCTTTGATATCTTTGTATATCATATTGGTGATGAAAATCAGCACGTTTGGAATTTGTATGAGAAGGTGTGAGTGTTGTTTTGTGTACATAGGCTGCAAGCAGAGGTTGAGTATTTATCACAACAGAGTTTGTCCAGCAGTGCACGTGTGCCACAGCCACACTCGCGAGTGGACAGATGGAATGAAACCGACTGTAGTAGAAGAAATAGTGGTATTATTATTATTATTATTATTATTATTATTATTATTATTATTATTATTATTATTATTATTATTATTATTATTATTATTATTATTATTATTATTATTATTATTATTATTATTATTATTATTATTATTATTATTATTATTAGTAGTAGTAGTAGTAGTAGTAGTAGTTGATATGGTAGTAGCAGTAGTAGTAGTAAAAGTAGTAATAGTAGTAGCAGCAGCAGTAACAGTAGTAGTAATAATAGTAGTTCTAGTAATAGTAGCTCTAGTAATAGTAGTAGTAGTAGTAGGAGGAGGAGTAGTAGTAGGAGTAGTAGCAGAGAAGAAAGAAAAAAAGGATCAAAAGAGAAAGGACAAGAAAAAGAAGTAGAAGTTAAAGAAGAAAACTTAGAGGAAGAAGAAAAAAGAAGAAAACTTAGAGGAAGAAGAAAAAAGAAGAAAACTTAGAGGAAGAAGAAAAAGAAAAGAAGAAAACTTAGAGAAAGAAGAAGAAAAGAAGAAAACTTAGAGGAAGAAGAAGAAGAAAATAAGAAAAAGAAGGATTAGGAAGAGGAGGAAGCAAAGAATAATAATATGCAAAAAAGAGGAAAAAGAAATGAAAAAGATTTATTTTGGAAGATGAAGCAAAAGAAAGAAGTGAATATTGAAGATGACAAAGAAGAGGACGAAGAAGAAGAAGAAGAAGAAGAAGAAGAAGAAGAAGAAAATAAAGAAGAAAAGAATATAGAGGAGGATGACTTTGGAAGATGATGGTGATTTAATGATGATAAAAAAAGAGAGCAGAAGAAGAACATGAAAAAAGGAATAAAAGAAGATGAAAAAGAGGAAGAAGAGTGAAAAAAGAGATCAGGAAAAAGGAGATGAAGAAAGAGGACGAAGAAGAAGAAGAAGAAGAAGAAGAAGAAGAAGAAGAAGAAGAAGAAGAGAAAGAACAAGAAAAAAAAGAGAAAAGAAGATGAAAGGAAGAAGAATGTAGAAGTAAAAGAAAATGGTGGAGAGGAAAATAGAGGAAGAAAAAGAGGAAAAAGAAAAAGAGAAGAAGAAAGTAAAGAAGAAAAAGTAAAGAAGAAAATAATGAAGAAAGAGTTTGGAAGAAGAAGAAGAAGAAGAAGAAGAAGAAAAAGAACAAGAACGAGAAAAAGAAAAGAGCAAGAGAGAATCCCCGCAGTCACAACCTTCACCACTACTACTACTACTACTGCTACTACTACTACTATTACTACTACTACTACTACTAATAATAATAATAATAATAATAATAATAATAATAATAATAATAATAATAATAATAATAATAATAATAATAATAATAATAATAATAATAAAAGAAGAACTACAATAATAATAAGAAGAAAAGAAAAAAGAAAAAGAAGCTTCATGATCAAAACCACCATTACTACTACTACTACTACTACTACTACTACTACTACTACTACTACAACTTAAAAAAGTATCAGAAGAAAAAGGGAGGAAAACCAATAAAGTTAGAAGAGGCAAATGGAAAAGATTAAAAAGAAAGATAAAGAGGAGAAGGAGGAAGAGGAGGAGGAGGAGGAGGAGGACAAAGACGACGACAAAAATGAAAAAAAACAAAAACAGGCAGAGTTTGAAGAAGAGGAGAGGTCGTAAAAAAAGTACAAAAAAGTCGTGGTAGGTGTGGTATTACTTTCATTATTATTATTGTTAGTAGTAGTAGTAGGATAGTAGTAGAAGTAGCAGTAATAGCAGTAGAGGTTGTATTTTTCGCTGTAGTAGTAGTTGTAGCGTTTTCATAGTAGTAGTAGTAGTAGTAGTAGTAGTAGTAGTAGTAGTAGTAGTAGTGGTTGTTGGCGGTAAAGTAGGAGTTTGTAATATTAAATAAAGATGGTTGTCGGCCACAGTCATTGGCGGGGTGGGGCCAATGAATAGCTTTGTGAAAGGATATGAGAGAATATACCGCTCACAACGCAACTCTAATAGATGGAGGCCCGTTTATATTTATGTAGTAGTAGTAGTAGTAGTAGTAGTAGTAGTAGTAGTAGTAGTAGTAGTAGTAGTAGAAGTATTAAAAGTAGTAGTAGTAGTAGTAGTAGTAGTAGTAGTAGTGGTAGGAGGAGGAGGAGTAGTAGTAATAGTAGTAGTAGTAGTAGTAGTAGTAGTAGTAGTAGTAGTAGTAGTAGTAGTAGTAGTAGTGGTAGTAGTAGAAGTAGTAGTAGTAATAGTAGTAGTAGTAGTAGGAGGAGGAGCTGTATTAATCATAGTAGTAGTATTAGTAGTAGTAATAGCATTATTATTATTATTATTATTATTATTATTATTATTATTATTATTATTATTATTATTAGTAGTAGTAGTAGTAGTAGTAGTAGTAGTAGTAGTAGTAGTAGTTGTTGTTGTTGTTGTTGTTGTTGTTGTTGTTGTGGTAGCTGTAGTATTATTTTTTTTTTTACAACAAAGGAGGCAGCTCAAGGGCACACAAAAAAGAAGAAAACAATAATAAAAAAAAAGCCCGCTACTCGCCGCTCCCAAAAAAGAAACAAAAGAGGTGGCCGAAACTAAGATCAAACACGGGAGGAGAGGTGTCCTGATACCCTCCTCTTGAAAGAGTTCAAGTCGTAGGCAGGAGGAAATACAGTTGAAGGAAGATTGTTACAGAGCTTACCAGCGTGAGGGATGAAAGAGTGAAGATGCTGGTTAACTCTTGCATAAGGGGTTTGGACAGTATAGGGATGAGCATATGAGTAGAAAGTCGAGTCGGGGCCGCGGGAGGGGGGGAGGCATGCAGTTAGCAAGTTCAGAAGAGCAGTCAGCGTGGAAATATCGATAGAAGATAGAAAGAGAGGCAACATTGCGGCGGAATTTAAGAGGTAGAAGAATATCAGTATGAGGAGGAGAGCTGATGAGACGAAGAGCCTTAGCCTCCACTCTGTCCAGAAGAGCTGTGTGAGTGGAGCCCCCCCACACATGAGATGCATACTCCATACGAGGGCGGACAAGGCCCCTGTATATGGACAGCAACTGTGCAGGGG
>NW_026111965.1:507500-540000 GCF_024679095.1 Eriocheir sinensis
TGAATGTTGATGTTATTGCTTCCAGGATAGAGACCCCTCTGTGTGTGCTCAGCGCATCACAGAGGTGATTGTCTCTGGAATGGAGGCATACATTCCTCGTTCTTTCTCTACTCCTCACGCTAAAAAGCCTTGGTTTAATCACGCTTGTTCTCGTGCTGTCAATGATAGAGAGGTAGCTCACAAAAGATACCAGAGCCTTCAAACTAATGCTAATTATGAACTTATTTCATTTCTGCCGAAATCGTGCCAAATCTATTCTCCGACTAACCAAAAATTCTTTCATTAATAGAAAATGTCAAAACCTTGCTTTCTAACTCTTCCCGTGACTTCTGGCATCTAGCCAAAACATCTCCTCCAACTTCACTTCTTCATCTTTCCTCCACTCAGTCCTGACGGCAACACTGCTGTCTCATCTATCTCTAAGGCTGAACTCTTCTCAAACGTTTTCTAAAACTCCACTCTGGACGATTCTGGGCATATTCTCCTCTACTCATCCTCCCTCTGACTCCTTTTATGCCTGTTATAAAGATTCTTCAAATGATGTTTTCTATGCCCCTCTCTGGCCTCAGTCCTCAGAAGGCTTATGGACCTGATGGAGTGCCTCTATTGTCCTTAAAAATCGGCCTCCGTGCTGTCACCCTGCCTGGTCGAACTCTCTTTCGCCTCTGCCTGTCAACATCTACTTTTCCTTCTTCTGGAAGTATGCCTTCACACAGCCTGTGGCCTAAGAAGGTGACCGCCCAACCTCAAACTACCGTCCTATTGCTTTACTTTCTTGTCTATTCAAAGCTTTTGAATCAATCCTTAACCGGAGTATTCAAAAGGACCTATCCACTTCTGACCTTCTATTTGATCGCCAGTATGGTTCCGCAAGGGGCGTTCTACTGGCGATCTCCAGACTTCTCTAACTGACTCTTGGTCATCCTCTCTAGTAGCCTGGTTCAGAACTTTGTTATTGCGCTGGACATATCAAAAGCTTTTGATAGGGTCTGGCACAAATCTTTGCTTTCTAAACTACCCTCCTACGGTTTCTATCCTTCCCTTCTTATCTTTTATCTCCAGTTTCCTTTCTGACCGTTCATTTCTGCCGTGGTAGACGGTCATTGTTCTCCCTAAATCTATTAACAGGTGTCCCACAGGGTTCTGTCCATCTCCCACTTTTTCTGTTGTTCATTGATGATCTTCTTCCAAAACGAACTGTCCTATCCATTCCTACGCCGATGATTCCACTCTGCATTATTCAACTTCTTTTAATAGAAGACCCACCCTTCAGGAACTTAACGACTCAAGGCTGGAGGCTGCAGAACGCCTTAGCCTCAGACCTTACTATTATTCCGATTGGGGCAAGAAGAACCTGGTGTCCTTCAACGCCTCAAAAACACAGTTTCTCCACCCATCCACTCGACACAATCTTCCAAACAACTATCCCTCATTCTTTGACAACACCCAGCTATCACCTTCCTCAACACTAAACATCCTCGGTCTATCCTCAACTCAAAATCTCAACTGGAAACTTCATATCTCATCTCTTACTAAATCAGCTTCCTCGAGGCTGGGCGTTCTGTACCGTCTCCGCCAGTTCTTCCCCTGCACAGTTGCTGTCCATATACAGGGCCTTGTCCGCCCCTCGTATGGAGTATGCATCTCATGTGTGGGGGGCTCCACTCACACAGCTCTTTCTGGACAGAGTGGAGGCAAAGGCTCTTCGTCTCATCAGCCTCCTCCTCATACTGATAGTCTTCACCTTAAATTCCGCCGCAATGTTGCCTCTTTCATCTTCTATCGATATTTCCACTTGACTGCTCTTCTGAAATTGCTCACTGCATGCCTCCCCCTCCCGCGGCCCTGCTGCACTCGACTTTCTACTCATGCTCATCCCTATACTCTCAAACCCTTTATGTAAGAGTTAACCAGCATCTTCACTCTTTCATCCCTCACGCTGGTAAACTCTGGAACAATCTTCCTTCATCTGTATTTCCTCCTGCCTACGACTTGAACTTTTCAAGAGGAGGGTATCAGGACACCTCTCCCGAAACTGACTTATCTTTCGGCCACCTCTTGGATTCTTTAGGAGCAGCGAGTAGCGCTTTTTTTATTAATGTTTATTTTTTTGCCCTTGAGCAGCTTCCCTTGCTGTAAAAAAAAAAAACACTACTCGGTCGTTTGCATCGATAATCTAGCATACAAGCACGGGAAAAGACAAGCCTGTATCAAATAACATAGTCACATCATACTCGAACGATCTGTGGTTTTTCATATTTATTGATTGATAGTTCATTTCAGGTGTATTAATAGCGTCTTCATATAGCGTAACGTTTCAGCTTTGGAGTTTTTGATAGAGAGTCCGACAACCTAGATTTGGACGCCATTATTGGCCCTGTTTTCGCCGCGAGAGCGTGTGCCAGCGTTTGAAAAGCGCGGCGAAAACAGGCCCAATAATGGCGTCCAAATCTTAGATTGTCGGGACTCTATCTATCAAGAAACTCTACAGATCACGACCCAGAAACGGGTTACGCTATATGGAAGACGCCATAAAAGACATCTGTCTCTGCAAGTGCAAATAAAGGGTATTTTATTGATTTTCTGCATGTAAATAACGATTAATAATTGAAATAATATGTAACAGTAAATAATAACTGTTGAATGCGATGCTATAGGCTACTTCGCAAATTAGGCTACACATGTTATTTACATGCAACGCATCAAAATTTCTTATGTATAGACACTTGCAGAGTCGTATATCACTTTATGGACCTGAATGAGATGAAATATGAGTATCTGAAAGGCTAGGAATCGTTCGGGTATGATCAGACTATACTGTTTGATATACAAGTTGTTCCTTCGTGTGCTTATATGGTAGATAATCATCGATGCAAAACGGCTTGTTTGCGGATCATAAAAGAGGCCTCGAGGTTATTTTTTTCGACGACGCAGACGCCGATCAACAGATTGTCCATCTTAGTGTTGTTGTTGTTGTTGTTGTTGTTGTTGCTGTTGTTTTCTTCAAGTTGTTTTCCTGGATTACCCATGCATTGTAGACATGACATTGTATAAGAACATTTGTTAGCCCTGATGAACCCTACAGCATATCATTATAAACAGTAATTTTTTTTATTTTTAATTTTTTTTACGTCTTGGCCTGTGGCGCCGGTAGGCCTTCATAGTAGGGCCTGATGGTCGGCCCCAGCTCGTTGTAGCGCAGGCAAGTGTTTATAATGGCGCCATTTTTACTTTCCAGCATTTTCCATTTTAGACCCCTAGTTGCATAATATAAATTGTTGGGGGGGTGTTGGAGGGTCATGCGACGCCGATCTAGCACAGTGTTTGTGTTATTAACACTTGTTTTGTGTACTCAAACACTCAAATGTATCACTGAAAACATAAAGTTGATCTTCACGCAATCGCGAGCTCACAACGCGCAGGTGCCACATCCACGTTACCGAGTGGACAGACGGAATGAAACTGACTATACTACTACTACTACTACTACTACTACTACTACTACTAATAATAATAATAATAATAATAATAATAATAATAATAATAATAATAATAATAATAATAATAATAATAATAATAATAATAATAATAATAATAATAATAATAATAATAATAATAATAATAATAATAATAATAATAATAATAATAATGATTGTATATCTATACCAATAATACTGTAATAATAATAATAATAATAATAATAATAATAATAATAATAATAATAATAATAATAATAATAATATAAATGAAACTAATGAGACACTATATTAGCTCGTTCTGGTGTTGATAACGATGTATTATGATAACAAACAAAATACCATAGAGGAAAGCAAAATTTTATGATAATCGTGGTGATGTAAATTATATCTGTCAATTCACCTCATAGGAAAATTTTTGTGTTATGGTGTACTTGTATCAATTTCAGGATAATCAAAGTGGAAATTAGGTAAGTGCAGGCTTCTTCTGTTTATATATTAGATGGATTGATTGCTAGGTAGGTAATAAAGGGGATTGACAGATAGATGGATAGACAGTTTTGGGATAGGCAATAGCACAGTGAGTCCCTGTTGTCCGCAGTGCAATGGTGGAGGTGAGTGGACGTGTCTTACCATGGGGCTTGTTGCAGCAGGGGAGCCGAGGCAGCGTCTGGACGAGGGTGCCTGAAGTGGTGACTGAAGAATAGTCTGTCTAATTTGTGGACATGAAGGGCTGCAAGCAAGTCTTTCATCCCACTGTGGTCCCTCGTCAGGATTATGTCTACTTTCCTTCGACGGATGGCAGGCAAAAGGAGAGTGACGATGTTCACTGTGCCGTCACGTACATCTATGCGATCATTATCATCATATTCTTCATCCCGGTCTATATGGTGTGCCACCCTTAGCATGGTGTCGAGATCGGGCTCCGTTTCCGCCAGCACAGACAGCCAGTCATTAGTGTTCTTCATCCCAGACGCTTGTAACAGGTCCACGGTTTCCTCCACCGCCTTGACACTGGGACTGCGACGGCTGAGCAGCCCCAGTAGGTGACACAACAGGTTCCTGAGCGGGCCAAGCTGTAGGTTTTGTCCTGCCATTTTGTGTAGCTCTTTTCGGATGTCTCCTGAGTTGTAGTTGTTACTGAAGCATCCATGAATGTGGCAGGCCGCAAAAAAGTCTTGTAGGCCTTTATGTGGAGCGTGATACTGTGCTCTCGTCACCCCTGTCCCAACCCGCCGCAGGGAGTAGAAGGCTGATAAGACGTCCTCCAGCGGCAGATTATTTCCGCGACTGAACTCAGCCAGGTGTTCTAGATCACCATCCTGATATATAATTTGCTATGAAGGAGTCCCTTCAGTGCAATTTCATACAATTCAAGCAAAAATTTAATTGCTATCTGCAGGAGGGACCTTTGAGGTGTGGGACAACCAGCGAGTCTTCCTTCAGCTTCTCCACACACCAGTCAAGGCTGTTCTGGTACAGCTCGGTCTGGGTTATCTTGGTTGTCAGTTTATTAGGCTCGATGTAGAATAAAGTCACGAGGAAGAGAATATTTAGAGGCAGGTTGAACATCTCACTCCATCCCATCTGCTGCATGACCTTCCTGAGGCCGGCCTCGTCTACAGACTTGTTGCCACACAGCCAGCGGTAGTGCTTTAATGCTAGCTCGGTCCTCATATCAACGGACACGCCCTCCAGCTTCAGGTGGGAAACCTAAATTGTTTGGACGTCATTGCTTTTCATTCCTTCTATGGCTTCTGGGCGGGATGTTGAAAGTAAAGTGAAGTTAGGGCAGTCTTTAGCTTGGTTCAGTATATCATCAAGGACGAGTGAATCGTCGATCATCTCATCGAGTCCATCTATCAGGATGAGGACCCTGCTGTACTTCAGTAAAGGCATCAGATAGTCGCTATACTTGGCACAGGCGTCGGGCAGGAGGCTCTTCATCAGATCCTCAAGAGTGAGGTTAGTCTCCTCTCGGCACACCACCCATAAGAGTAAGATGGTAGTGGCCGAGCCCTCCATTTGGCGATTACTCTCCTTCAAGTACTCGGAAAGAGTATACGTAAGGAGCGTGGTTTTTCCACTTCCGGCATCTCCTTCCACCAGTATGAGGTGTGGCGATGCGGGTGCACTACTATTCTGGCGAGAGTGAGTAGCCTGAGTAATGGATATTCTTATTCTCCTTATTTTCTTCTTCAATGATGATTTCTGAGAAAATAGTTTTTACGCTCACCTGAGCTGTTCATGGCGGTTGAGAAACCGAAGCGGGTCAAGGAGTTTGGCATGGTCAAGCTTTTGTTTGAGTTCCTCATCAGCCTCCTTCCGGAAATGTGGCAGCAGATCGCGCAAGGACCTTCAGTATTTCATCTTCACTAAGTCTCTCGTCCCTGATGTCGCGGACCAGTTGTCTCACTTCTTTCTTCTTTTCGTCACACTCAACCTCGTCGGTGTTGTACTTCACTTTCGTGGCGTCTAGTGTCTCATCAAATTCTTTCTTCAACTTTGTGAGCTCGGTCAGGAAATAACGTTTAGTTATTATTTTATGTGTTTCATGCACCACGTCATTCCTTGTGTCCTTTATTTTCTTGACCAGCCTAGCGAGCTGAGAAGTATCATCCCATCCTTCGCATGCCACTGTGATCGCTTTAGAGAGCAAGGAAATATCAAAGTTGCTACATGAAGGATCACTATTGATTATCGGCTTCTGAGTCTTGTCGAAGTACTTTCCTTTTCCTTTTATGTTCTTGTATTTGGCCGTAGAGGTGTCAGGAAGGTCATCGAGGTACTCAATCAGGGTTTCGGTCGTCTTCTTGCCTGGTGTCCCGCACAGGAGGGTGTACGTCAACACCTTCTGGCCGGCCGTCTCCACGTAGCGCAACAACTTCAAACGGAAGACAATCACTTTCCGTGAAGGCCGCCATCTTCTGTCGGTGGCTGCTGATTGGTGTCCAGGACGCTTGGTTACCTGTAAAGACGTACATGGCGTCATCACTCACTCGGGAGGACACAGTGACGGTGTGGCGTCGAGTCTCGTCCCTTGTTTTAGTCCGTCCGCCTTGTTTACATGCACACAGGGTGGATGAATTTCAGCACGGCACCGTGTGTATGTCAGTTACATTTGTCATCATTTACGATAACAAGTCACATTTACAGTTAAGGGGTGTACATTTATCACATTTATTTATATGCAGTAATTTGTTATATTTATCACATTTACCGACAGCGTTGGATGTAGGTTATCTCATTCATAATGATTTAAGTGCAGGTTGTATGTATCACATTTACTGACATACCTGCACCCATATTTATTTTAAATGTGATAATTGAGATAAACTACAGCATTTGTATGTCAGTAATTTGAAAATGCTTGTATGTCAGTAAATGTGATAATTTTGATCTGCATCCCTTGAATGTCAGTAAATGTGATAATTGAGATAACCTGCACCCCTTGAATGTCAGTAAATGTGATAATTGAGATAACCTGCACCCCTTGTATGTCAGTAAATGTGATAAATGAGATAACCTGCACCCCTTGTATGTCAGTAAATGTGATAAATGAGATAACCTGCATCCCTTGTTTGTCGGTAAATGTGATAATTGAGATAACCTGCACCCCTTGAATGTCAGTAAATGTGATAAATGAGATAACCTGCATCCCTTGATTGTCAGTAAATGTGATAATTGAGATAACCTACACCCCTTGAATGTCAGTAAATGTGATAAATGAGATAACCTGCATCCCTTGAATGTCAGTAAATGTGATAATTGAGATAACCTGCACCCCTTGAATGTCAGTAAATGTGATAAATGAGATAACCTGCACCCCTTGAATGTCAGTAAATGTGATAAATGAGATAACCTGCATCCCTTGAATGTCAGTAAATGTGATAAATGAGATAACCTGCACCCCTTGAATGTCAGTAAATGTGATAAATGAGATAACCTACACCCCTTGAATGTCAGTAAATGTGATAAATGAGATAACCTGCACCCCTTGAATGTCAGTAAATGTGATAATTGAGATAACCTACACCCCTTGAATGTCAGTAAATGTGATAATTGAGATAACCTCCTCCCCTTGTATGTCAGTAAATGTGATAATTGAGATAACCTACACCCTTGTATGTCACTAAATGTGATAAATGTGATAACCTGCACCCCTTGAATGTCGGTAAATGTGATAAATGAGATAACCTGCATCCCTTGAATGTCAGTAAATGTGATAAATGAGATAACCTACACCCCTTGTATGTCAGTAAATGTAATAATTGAGATAACCTGCATTCCTTGAATGTCAGTAAATGTAATAATTGAGATAACCTGCATCCCTTGAATGTCAGTAAATGTGATAAATGAGGTAACCTACACCCCTTGTATGTCGGTAAATGTGATAAATGAGACAACCTGCAGCTCTTGTATTTTTTTAAAACAAAGGAGACGGTTCAAAGGCAACAAAAAAAAGGGCAAAAAAAAAAAAGCCCACTACTCGATGCTGCCACAACAGACAATAGTGAAGAGTAGCCAAAAGAGAGGTCAACTTCGGGTGGAAAGGTGTCTTGATACACTCTTTTTGAAAGAGCTCAAGTCGTAGGCAGGAGGAAATACAGACAAAGAAAAGAATGGAGAAGCTGGCTAACTCTTGCATAAAGGATTTGGACAGCATAGGAATGAGTAGAAAGTCGCGTGTAGCGGGGCCTCGGGAGGTGGGGAGGCTTCCAGTTAGCAAACTCAGAAGTGCAGTCAGGGTGAAAATATCGATAGAAGATAGAAAGAGAAGCAACATGGTGGCGGAATTTAAGAGGTAGAAGGCTGTCAGTAAGAGGAGTGCTGATGAGACGAAGAGCCTTAGATTCCACTCTGTCCAAGAGAGCTGTGTGAGTGGAGCCCCCCTACACGTGAGATGCATATTCCATACGAGGGCGGACAAGGCCCCTATATATGGATAGCAACTGCGCGGGGGAGAAGAACTGGCGGAGACGATACAGAACGCGCATCCTCGAGGAAGCTGATTTAGTGAAAGAGGAGATGTGAAGTTTCCAGTTAAGAGTTTGAGTAAAGGATAGACGGAGGATGTTTATTGTTGAAGAAGGTGACAGATGAGTGTTGTTGAAGAATAGGGGATAGGTGTTTGGAAGATTGTGTCGAGTTGATAGGTGGAGAAATTGAGGTTTTGAGGCATTGAAGGACACAAGGTTCCTTTTACCCCATTCGGAAATTATAGCAAGGTCTGAGGTTAAGCGTTCTGCAGCCTCCAGTCTGGAGTCTCCCAATTCCTGTTGAGAGGGTCTACTGTTGAAAGAAGTTGAATAATGCACAGTGGAGTCGTCTGCGTATGAGTGGACAGGACATTTGTTTTTATGAAAAGAAGATCATTGATGAATAACAGTAAGAAAGTGAGAGATAGGACAGAGCCCTGTGGAACACCACTGTTCATAAGTTTAGGGGAAGAACAATGACCGTCTACCACCGCAGATATAGAACGGCCGGAAAGGAAACTGGAGATAAAGGAGCAGAGAGGGGGATAGAATCCGAAAGAGGGCAGTTTAGAAAGCAAAGACTTGTGCCAGACTCTATCGAAGGCTTTCGATATGTCTAACGCAACTGAGAAAGTTTCACCGAAACGGCTAAGAGAGGATGACCAGGAGTCAGTTAAGAGAGCAAGAAGATCGCCAGTAGAACGCCCTTTGCCGAACCCATACAGGCGATCAGAGAGAAGGTCAGAAGTGGAAAGGTGCTTTTGAATCTTCCGGTTAAGGATTGATTCAAAAGCTTTATATAGACAAGAAAGTAAAGCTATACGACGGTAGTTTGAAGGACTGGAACGGTCACCCTTCTTAGGCACAGGCTGTATGTAGGCGTACTTCCAGCAGGAAGGAAAGGTAGGTGTTGACAGGCAGAGGCGAAAGAGTTTGACCAGGAGGATAAATTTGATAAATTAGATAACCTGCTCTCCTTGTATGTCGGTAAATGTGATAAATGAAACAACCTACACCCCTTGTATGTCAGTAAATGTGATAAATGAGGCAACCTGCACCCCTTTTATGTCGGTAAATGTGATAAATGAGACAACCTACACCCCTTGTATGTCGGTAAATGTGATAAATGAGACAACCTACACCCCTTTTATGTTTGTAAATGTGATAAATGAAACAAGCTACACCCCTTGTATGTTGGTAAATGTCATAAATGAATTTTTTTAACAACAAAGGAGACAGCTCAGGGCAACAATAAAAAGTAAAATATAATAAGAAAAAGCCCACTACTCGCTGCTCACAAAAAGAATCCTAAGAGGTGGCCGAAAGAGAGGTCAATTTCGGGAGGAGAGGTGTCCTGATACCCTTCTCTTGAAAGAGTTCAAGTCGTAGGCAGGAGGAAATACAGAAGAAGGAAGATTGTTCTAGAGTTTACCAGCGTGAGGGATGAAAGAGTGAAGATGCTGGTTAACTCTTGCATAGAGGGTTTGGACAGTATAGGGATGAGCATGAGTAGAAAGTCACGTGCAGCGGGGCCGCGGGAGGTGGGGAGGCATGCAGTTAGCAAGTTCAGAAGAGCAGTCAGCATGAAAATATCGATAGAAGATAGAAAGAGAGGCAACATGGCTGCGGAAATTAAGAGGTAGAAGGCTGTCAGTAGGAGGAGGAGAGCTGCTGAGACGAAGAGCCTTAGACTCCACTCTGTCCAAGAGAGCTGTGTGAGTGGAACACCCCCACACGTGAGATGCATACTCCATACGAGGGCGGACAATGCCCTCGTATATGAATAGCAACTGTGCGGGGGAGAAGAACTGGCGGAGACGATACAGAACGCCTAACCCCGATGAAGCTGATTTAGTGAGAGAAGAGATGTGAAGTTTTCAGTTGAGATTTTGAGTTAAGGATTGACCGAGGATGTTTAGTGTTGAAGATGGTGACAGCTGAGTGTTGTCGAAGAATAGGGGATAGGTGTTTGGAAGATTGTGTCGAGTTGATAGGTGGAGAAATTGGGGTTTTGAGGCATTAACGGACACAAGGTTCCTTTTACCCCAATCGGATATGATAGTAAGGTCTGAGGTTAAGCGTTCTGCAGCCTCCAGCCTGGAGCCATGTAATTCCGGTTGAGAGGATTCTCTGTCGAAAGAAGTTGAAAAATGCAGATTGGAGTCATCAGCGTATGAGTTGATAGGACAGTTTGTAATGGAAAGAGGATCATTGATGAATAACAGGAAGAGAGTGGGTGATAGGACAGAGCCCTGTGGAACACCACTGTTAGTAGGTTTATAAGAAGAACAGTGACCGTCTACCACATCAGAGATAGAACGGTCGGAAAGGAAACTGGAGATAAAGGAACATAGAGAAGCATATAAATTGAAAGAGGGCAGTTTAAAAAGCAAAGACCTGTGCCAGACTCTATCGAATTCTTTCGATATGTCTAGAGCAACTGAGAAAGTTTCACCGAAACGGCTAAGATAGGATGACCAAGAGTCAGTTAAGAGAGCAAGAAGATCACCAGTAGAACGCCCCTTGCGGAACCCATACTGGCGATCAGATAGAAGATTAGAAGTGGAAAGGTGCTTTTGAATCTTCCGGTTAAGGATTGATTCAAAAGCTTTAAATAGACAGGAAAGTAAAGCTATAGGGCGGTAGTTTGAGGGATTGGAACGGTCACCTTTCTTAGGCACAGGCTGTACGAAGGCGTACTTCCAGCAGGAAGGAAAGGTAGGTGTTGACAGGCAGAGGCGAAAGAATTTGACCAGGCAGGGTGTCAGCACGGAAGCACAGTTTTTAAGGACAATAGGAGGCACTCCATCAGGTCCATAAGCCTTCTGAGAGTTGAGGCCAGAGAGGGCATAGAAAGCATCATTAGGAAGAATCTTAATAGCAGGCATAAGGGAGTCGGAGGGGGGATGAGTAAGAAGAATATGCCCAGAATGGCCCAGAGTGGAGTTGTTACAGAAAGTTTGAGCGAAGAGTTCAGCCTTAGAGATAGAAGAGACGGCAGTGCTGCCGTCTGGGTTAAGAAGAGGCGGGAACGAGGAAGAAGTGAAATTGGAGGAGATATTTTTGGCTAAGTGCCAGAAGTCTCTGGAAGAATTAGAGAAAGCAAGGTGTTGACATTAGCTATGGATAAAGGAGTTTTTGATAAGTTGAAGAATAGATTTGGCACGATTCCGGGCGGAAATGTAAAGCTCATGGTTAGCGGGAGTTCGAAGGCTCTGGTACCTTTTGTGAGGTGCCTCTCTATCTTTGATAGCACGAGAACAAGCGTGATTAAATCAAGGCCTTTTAGCATGGGGAGTAGAGAAAGTACGTGGAATGTATGCCCCCATTCCTGAAACAATCACCTCTGTGATGCGCTGGGCACACACAGAGGGGTCTCTATCCTGGACGCAGCAATCATTCCACGGGAAATCGGAAAAGTACATCCTCAAGTCATCCCACCGAGCTGAAGCAAAATGCCAGAAGCATCGCCTCTTCGGTAGGTCCAGAGGGTGTACAGAAGCGATAGGACAGAATACAAAAATAAGGTTGTGATCGGAGGAGCCCAACGGAGAGAACAGTTTGACAGAGTAAGCAAAAGGGTTTGAGGTAAGGAAGAGGTCTAGTATTTAAGGCTGGTCTCCAAGCCGGTCGTGAATACGTGTAGGGTGTTGAACCAACTGCTGTAGGTCATTGAGGAGAGCAAAGTTATAGGCTTGTTCACCAGGCTGGTCAGTGAAAGAGGATGAAAGCCAAAGTCATAGCTGGGCGTTATCGCGATAAGTTATCGCGATACTTTATCGCTGATAACAAAATCGGATTATCGACCATCCGCTACTTATTTAAATATATATCGGTATCTTCGTTACTTTTTTTTTTCTTTTTAAAGCAAAGGAGACAGTTCAAGGGCACAAAAAAAGTAAACATTAATAAAAAAAAGCCCGCTACTCGCTGCTCCTAAAAAGAATCCAAAGAGGTGGCCGAAAGATAGGTCAGTTTCGGGAGGAGAGGTGTCCTGATACCCTCCTCTTGAAAGAATTCGAGTCGTAGGCAGGAGGAAATACAGATGAAGGAAGATTGTTCCAGAGTTTACCAGCGTGAGGGATGAAAGAGTGAAGATGCTGGTTAACCCTTGCATAAGGGGTTTGGACAGTATAGGGATGAGCATGAGTAGAAAGTCGAGTGCAGCGGGACCGCGGGAGGGGGGGAGGCATGCAGTTAGCAAGTTCAGAAGAGCAGTCAGCGTGGAAATATCGATAGAAGATAGAAAGAGAGGCAACATTGCGGCGGAATTTAAGAGGTAGAAGACTATCAGTATGAGGAGGAGAGCTGATGAGACGAAGAGCCTTAGCCTCCACTCTGTCCAGAAGAGCTGTGTGAGTGGAGCCCCCCCACACATGAGATGCATACTCCATACGAGGGCGGACAAGGCCCCTGTATATGGACAACAAATGTGCAGGGGAGAAGAACTGGCGAAGACGGTACAGAACGCCCAGCCTCGAGGAAGCTGATTTAGTAAGAGATGAGATATGAAGTTTCCAGTTGAGATTTTGAGTTAAGGATAGACCGAGGATGTTTAGTGTTGAGGAAGGTGATAGCTGGGTGTTGTCAAAGAATAGGGGATAGTTGTTTGGAAGATTGTGTCGAGTGGATAGGTGGAGAAACTGTGTTTTTGAGGCGTTGAAGGACACCAGGTTCTTCTTGCCCCAATCGGAAATAATAGTAAGTTCTGAGGCTAAGCGTTCTGCAGCCTCCAGCCTTGAGTCGTTAAGTTCCTGAAGGGTGGGTCTTCTATTAAAAGAAGTTGAATAATGCAGAGTGGAATCATCGGCGTAGGAATGGATAGGACAGTTCGTTTTGGAAAGAAGATCATCAATGAACAACAGAAAAAGAGTGGGAGATAGGACAGAACCCTGTGGGACACCACTGTTAATAGATTTAGGGGAAGAACAGTGACCGTCTACCACGGCAGAAATAGAACAGTCAGAAAGGAAACTGGAGATAAAGGTACAGAGAGAAGGATAGAAACCGTAGGAGGGTAGTTTAGAAAGAAAAGATTTGTGCCAGACCCTATCAAAAGCTTTTGATATGTCCAGCGCAATAGCAAAAGTTTCACCGAAACGGCTAAGAGAGGATGACCAAGAGTCAGTTAAGAAGGCTAGGAGATCACCAGTAGAACGCCCCTTGCGGAACCCATACTGGCGATCAGATAGAAGGTCAGAAGTGGAAAGGTGCTTTTGAATCTTCCGGTTAAGGATTGATTCAAAAGCTTTAGATAGACAAGAAAGTAAAGCAATAGGACGGTAGTTTGAGGGATTGGAGCGGTCACCCTTCTTAGGTACAGGCTGTATGAAGGCATACTTCCAGCAAGAAGAAAAGGTAGATGTTGACAGGCAGAGGCGAAAGAGTTTGACCAGGCAGGGTGACAGCACGGAGGCACAGTTTTTAAGGACAAGAGGAGGCACTCCATCAGGTCCATAAGCCTTCTGAGGATTGAGGCCAGAGAGGGCATAGAAAACATCATTTTGAAGAATCTTTATAACAGGCATAAAGGAGTCAGAGGGGGGATGAGTAGGAGGAATATGCCCAGAATCGTTCAGAGTGGAGTTTTTAGAAAAAGTTTGAGAGAAGAGTTCAGCCTTAGAGATAGATGAGACGGCAGTGTTGCCGTCAGGACTGAGGAGTGGACGGAAAGATGAAGAAGTGAAGTTGGAGGAGATGTTTTTGGCTAGATGCCAGAAGTCACGGGAAGAGTTAGAGAAAGCAAGGTTTTGACATTTTCTATTAATGAAAGAATTTTTGGTTAGTCGGAGAATAGATTTGGCACGATTTCGGGCAGAAATGTAAAGTTCATAATTAGCATTAGTTTGAAGGCTCTGGTACCTTTTGTGAGCTACCTCTCTATCATTGACAGCACGAGAACAAGCGTGATTAAACCAAGGCTTTTTAGCGTGAGGAGGAGAGAAAGAACGAGGAATGTATGCCTCCATTCCAGAGACAATCACCTCTGTGATGCGCTGAGCACACACAGAGGGGTCTCTACCCTGGAAGCAATAATCATTCCACGGGAAATCGGAAAAGTACATCCTCAGGTCGTCCCACCGAGCTAAAGCAAAATGCCAGAAGCATCGCCTCTTCGGTGGGTCCAGAGGGTGTACTGGAGCGATAGGACAGGATGCAGAAATAAGATTGTGATCGGAGGAGCCCAACGGAGAGAACAGTTTGACAGAATAAGCAGAAGGGTTAGAGGTAAGGAAGAGGTCTAGAATGTTGGGCCGAACTCCAAGACGGTCGGGAATACGTGTAGGGTGCTGGACCAACTGCTCTAGGTCGTTGAGGATAGCAAAGTTGTAGGCTTGTTCACCAGGATGATCAGTGAAAGAGGATGAAAGCCAAAGCTGGTGGTGAACATTGAAATCTCCTAGGATGGAGATTTCAGCGAAGGGAGAGTGGGTCAAAATGTGCTCCACTTTAGAATTCAAATAGTCAAAGAATTTTACATAGTTGGTAGAGTTAGGTGAGAGATAAACAGCACAGATGTATTTAGTAATAGAATGACAGTGAAGTCTTAACCAGATGGTGGAAAATTCAGAAGAGTCAAGGTCGTGGGCACGAGAGCAAGTGATGTCGTTGCGCACGTAGGCGCAACATCCAACTTTGGATTGAAATTTAGGATAGAGATAGTAGGAGGGAACAGAGTAGAGATTGCTGTCAGCAGCCTCAGAAACCTGTGTTTCGGTAAGGAAGAGAAGGTGAGGTTTAGAGGAGGAGAGATGATGTTCCACAGAATGAAAATTAGAGCGAAGACCGCGAATGTTGCAGAAATTGAGAAGAAAGAGGTTCGAGGAGTTATCAAGACACCTCTCGGGTCGGCAGCCAGAAGGGGAGTCCTCCCTGGGGGAATTTGTGGTCCCCCCCCCAGGCGGGGACTCCGAGGCTTGGTGTATGTGCGCCATTTTGAAATTTTAATTTTGGGAAAAGGTGTATATGTTGTGTGAATGTAGTGTGGTGTGGATAAAGAGAGGATCTGTCTTTAGAGAGCATGCTGAACTACTCTCCGGTGTTGGTGAGACAATAGGGAAACGGTTAGTGAGGACATGGGAAGGGTCTTTGGAGGGCTTCAGCTCCCTTCTCACCTCCCATATATACCTCACCGGGAGTGGCTTGCGCCCGTTCGGTAGGTGTCTTCCTACCTACTCCAGCCGTAACCAAACTAGCGATAATCGCTACTTTTTTTCCACCTCTCAGAAAAAAACGTTGTCTCCCTATTGCGCATGCGTGGCCCGGTGCTGTATGAAAAAACTTCGGGGTATGAAATATGTTCGGTGATGAGATTTCATGCTTAGATCATGAAAATTAAAACACTAGGTTATTTTTTTTATGCTACTCAAAAATCAATATATCATAGAGAAAAATCATTTAACTTTGCCCCCAAAATGATTATTCACTGCCTCAAATTTGATATTCCATATTCGTTTGTGACCATGCCATGATACTGAAGGCACCCGGTGTTGTGTTATTTGGTGTCCCATCGTCAAAAGCTGGCGCTTTTGTTTACAAACACTGGTCTCTCGTGAACTGTGCATGCTCAGACCATTAAGTGTAGACCTGTTCAGTCTCACAATGCTTTTTTAACACATTAAGAGTTGCTGGAAAGCTGAATCAAACATACAGTACCACCATCCTCGCTGTTTCTAGAACGACGTACACTCTGTACATATAAATACAACTCGTACAGAGTGTCGTTCTAAAAACAGCGAGGATGGTGGTAGTGGTACTATATGTCTGATTCAGCCTTCCAGCAACTCTTAATTACGGTTTAAAAGCTTTGTGAGACTGTACAGGTCTAGTCTGAGCATGCACCGTTCACGAGAGACCAGTGTTTGTAAACAATTTTTGACGGTGGGGACGCCAAATAACACAACACCGATTCAGGCATTTTTAGTATTACCGTCCACATGTACGTGTCAACGTGTGATTTTAAGGTTTTGTAAGTTTCCTAAAATACAGATAATGAAAATTTGAATTCATCAATGTTGTTCTATCTGAAATATCAATATAGTATCGTTTTCGCCTATCGGACTTATCGCTAGCTAGTATCGGAATTGTGGATTTATATCGGGTATCGGTTATCGGTTATCGCCTATATTTGTGTCTCTAGTTAACGAATATCGGTTATCGCCGTTAAGGTTTTTCATTATCAGTTATCGGTTATCGGGAATAAGGTTTTCTGTTATCGTGCCCAGCTATGGCCAAAGTTGGTGGTGAACATTGAAATCTCCCAGGATGGAGATTTCAGCGAAGGGAGAGTGGGTCAAGATGTGCTCCACTTTAGAATTCAGGTAGCCAAAGAATTTTACATAGTTAGTAGAGTTAGGTGAGATATAAACAGCACAGATGTATTTAGTAATAGATTGACAATGAAGTCTTAGCCAGATGGTGGAAAATTCTGAAGAGTCAAGGTCGTGGGCACGAGACCAAGTGATGTCGTTGCGCACGTAGACGCAACATCCAGCTTTGGATTGAAATTGAGGGTAGAGATAGTAGGAGGGAACAGAGTAGAGATTGCTGTCAGTCGCTTCAGAAACCAGTGTTTCTGTGAGGAAGAGAAGGTGAGGTTTAGAGGAGGAGAGATGGTGTTTCTCAGAATGAAAATTAAAACGAAGACCGCGAATGTTGCAAAAATTGAGAAGAAAAAGGTTCGAGGAGTTATCAAAACACCTCTCAGGTCGGCACCCAGAAGGGGAGTCCTCCGCGGGGGAATTTGTGTTCCCTCCCCGCCCCCCCCAGGCGGGGACTCCGAGGTACTGTTGTTGAACGCCATTTTGAATTCTGAATTTTGGGAAAAGGTGTGTGTGTTGTGTGAATGTAGTGTGGTGTGGATATAGAGAGGATCTGTCTCTAGAGAGCATGCTGAACTACTCTCTGGTGTTGATGAGACAATAGGGAAACGGTTAATGAGGACATGGGTAGGGTCTTTGGAGGGCTTCAGCACCCACCTCACTTCCCATATATACCTCACCGGGAGTGGCTTGCGCCCGTTCTGTAGGTAACTGTAGTAAATGAGACAACATGCACCCCTTGTCTGTCGGTAAATGTGATAAATGAGATAACCTGCACCCCTTGTATGTCGGTAAATGTGATAAATGAGACAACCTACACCCCTTGTATGTCGGTAAATGTGATAAATGAGACAACCTACACTCCTTGTATGTCGGTAAATGTGATAAATGAGACAACCTACACTCCTTGTATGTCGGTAAATGTGATAAATGAGACAACCTTCACCCCTTGTATGTCGGTAAATGTGATAAATGAGATAACCTACACCCCTTGTATGTCGGTAAATGTGATAAATGAGATAACCTACACCCCTTGTGTGTCGGTAAATGTGATAAATGAGATAACGGTATCTTGCTGAAATTCACTCATCCCCGTGTATTGAAACAAAGTGGAATATATAATTCAAGGGTACGAGACTCGACGCCACAGCGGGAAGACTCCTTTACGCCTCGCACTTACACGAAGTTATCTATAAACACTTGCGTGGCCAATAATGTTGAGGCCTTAGACTCCTAGCACCGACACACCACGGGCCTTCATTTCTTCATATGAAAGATTATTTTCCTTTTGTTAAAGAATTGAAGAGTTTGTCACGTGGTATCTGTCACCTTGTTAGTTTTGATCTGCAGTCCTTATATACCAATACTCTACTTGGAGAAACTATTACCATATGCATCAATGCACTATTTCAAGATAGTATTTGGCTTTGACAAGGAAAAATTTCCTACGCTGTTGCCATTGTCCGTATAAGAGCTTCTTCATGCCAATAAGCACGTGCACACACACACAGGTCGATGGTGCAGCCGTGTACAGTCCTTTAGGTCCTACGCTTGCCGCCGTATTTCTATCATAGCACGAAAATAAATAAGTAAAGGAATGTTCGTGGGATTTCAAGCCACTCTTTTCCGTCGTTTTGTGGACGAAACATTTATAGTTTTCAGGGAAAAGGATCAGGTTCAGTTTCATTTAGCGCCTCTCAGTTCTTCCCATGCTAACATAAAGTTTACTGCAGAAACTGAATATAATGATACAATGCAATTTCTTGACATTGATGTAAAGAAATTGCAACGGAATATTTTCTACATTGGTATATAGAAATAAACATTTCCATTGCTAACCACAAAATTTTCTCCGTTTATCTCTATTTCCGGTAAAAGGAATTTGGTCCTTGTCACACTTGCTGCCAGGGCGTATATTTGCTCAAGTCACAGTACTTCAATCTGCACACTGAATTACAGTTCATCAAACAAGCCTTGTTTGCTATGGATTTAGTGATTTTTCTTTTGTATTTACATACCGGTAAACAATCAGAGGGACTATTCACAACGAGAGAGCCACAAGTCGCACCATATGCTTTTTTTTTACAACAAAGTAGACAGCTCAAGGGCACAAAAAGTAAACAATTATAAAAAAAACGCTACTCGCTGCTCACAAAAAGAATCTAAAGAGGTGGCCGAAAGAGAGGTCAATTTCGGGAGGAGAGGTGTCCAGATACCCTTCTCTTGAAAGAGTTCAAGTCGTAGGCAGGAGGAAATACAGAAAAAGGAAGATTGTTCCAGAGTTTACCAGCGTGAAGGATGAAAGAGTGAAGATGCTGGTTAACTCTTGCATAAGGGGTTTGGACAGTATAGGGATGAGCATGAGCAGAAAGTCGTGTGCAGCGGGGCCGCGGGGGGGGGGGCATGCAGTTAGCAAGTTCAGAAGTGCAGTCAGCATGAAAATATCGATAGAAGATAGAAAGAGAGGCAACATGGCGGCGGAAATTAGGAGGTAGAAGACTATCAGTAAGAGGAGGAGAGCTGATGAGACGAAGAGCCTTAGACGCCACTCTGTCCGAGAGAGCTGTGTGAGTGGAGCCCCCCACACGTGAGATGCATACTCCATACGAGGGCGGACAAGGCCCCTGTATATGGATAGCAACTGTGCGGGGGAGAAGAACTAGCGGAGACGATACAGAACGCCCATCCTTGAGGAACCTGATTTAGTGAGAGAAGAGATGTGAAGTTTTCAGTTAAGATTTTGAGTTAAATATTGACCGAGGATGTTTAGTGTTGAAGATGGTGACAGCTGAGTGTTGTCGAAGAATAGGGGATAGTTGTTTGGAAGATTGTGTCGAGTTGATAGGTGAAGAAATTGGATTTTTGAGGCACTGAAGGACACAAGGTTCCTTTTACCCCAATCGGAAATGATAGTAAGGTCTGAGGTTAAGCTTTCTGCAGCCTCCTTCCTGTAGTCATGTAATTCCGGTTGTGGGGGTCTTCTATTGAAAGAAGTTGAATAATGCAGAGTGGAGCCATCAGCGTATGAGTGGATAGGACAGTTTGCTATGGAAAGAAGATCATTAATGAATAACAGGAAGAGAGTGGGTGATAGAACAGAGCCCTGTGGAACACCACTGTTAATGGGTTTATGAGAGGAACAGTGACCGTCTACCACAGCAGAGATAGAACGGCCGGAAAGGAAACTGGAGATAAAGGAACGTAGAGAAGGATAGAATCCGAAAGAGGGCAGTTTAGAAAGCAAAGACTTGTGCCAGACTCTATCGAAGGCTTTCGATATGTCTAGTGCAACTGAGAGTTTCACCGAAACGGCTAAGATAGGATGACCAAGAATCAGTTAAGAGAGCAAGAAGATCGCCAGTAGAACGTCCCTTGCGGAACCCATACTGGCGATCAGATAGAAGGTTAGAAGTGGAAAGGTGCTTTTGAATCTTCCGGTTGAGATTGATTCAAAAGCTTTAGACAGGAAAGTAAAGCTATAGGGCGGTAGTTTGAGGGATTGGAACGGTCACCTTTCTTAGGCACAGGCTGTACGAAGGCATACTTCCAGCAGGAAGGAAAGGTAGATGTTGATAGGCAGAAGCGAAAGAGTTTGACCAGGCAGGGTGTCAGCACGGAAGCACAGTTTTTAAGGACAATAGGAGGCACTCCATCAGGTCCATAAGACTTCTGAGAGTTGAGGCCAGAGAGGCCATAGAAAACATCATTAGGAAGAATCTTAATAACAGGCATAAAGGAGTCGGAGGGGGGATGAGTAAGAGGAATATGCCCAGAATCGTCCAGAGTGGAGCTGTTACAGAAAGTTTGAGTGAAGAGTTCAGCCTTAGAAGTAGAAGAGACGACAGTACTGCCGTCTGGGTTAAGAAGAGGCGGGAAAGAGGAAGAAGTGAAATTGGAGGAGATATTTTTGGCTAAGTGCCAGAAGTCTCTGGAAGAATTAGAGAAAGCAAAGTGTTGACATTAGCTATGGATAAAGGAGTTTTTGGTAAGTCGAGGAATAGATTTGGCACGATTCCGGGCGGAAATGTAAAGGTTAGCGGGAGTTCGAAGGCTCTGGTACCTTTTGTGAGCTGCCTCTCTATCTTTGACAGCACGAGAACAAGCGTGATTAAACCAATACTTTTTAGCATGAGGAGTAGAGAAAGTACGTGGAATGTATGCCTCCATTCCAGAGACAATCACCTCTGTGATGCGCTCTGCACACACAGAGGGGTCTCTATCCTGGAAGCAATAATCTTTCCACGGTAAATCTGAAAAGTACATCCTCAGGTCGGCCCACCGAGCTGAAGCAAAATGCCAGAAGCATCACCTCTTCGGTGGGTCCAGAGGGTGTACAGGAGCGATAGGACAGAATACAGAAATGAGGTTGTGATCGGAGGAGCCCAACGGAGAGAACAGTTTGACAGAGTAAGCAGAAGGGTTAGGGGTAAGGAAGCTTATTGGTAAAAGTAGCTTTTTCCTCTGAAGTTTTTTTTTACAGCAAGGGAGGCAAATCGAGGGCAAAAAACAAAGACAGAAACGTAAAGTCCCGCTAGACGCTGCTCTGGCAAAATAGAATAGAACGAGAGGCCAGAAGAGAGGTCAGTTTCGGGTTGAGAGGCTTCCTGATGCTCCTCTCTGGAAAGAGTTCAAGTCATAGGCAGGAAGAAGTACAGACGAAGGAAGGCTGTTCCAGAGTCTAGCAGAGGAAGGGGCAACATAATGAAGATGCTAGTTAACTCTTGTATGAGGGATTTGGACAGCATAGGGATGAGCAACAGTGGAAAGTCATGCGCAGCGGGGCCGCGGGAGGAGGGGAGGCATCCCATTAGCAAGTTCAGAGGAGCAGTCAGCGCGAAAGTATCGATAAAAGGTTGAAAGAAGTGCAACACTGCGGCGCAATTTAAGGGCTAGAAGACTGCAGGTAAGAGGAATGGAGTTGATGAGACGAAGAGCCTTAGACTCCCCTCTGTCCAGGAGAGCTGTGTGAGTGGAGCCCCCCACACGTGAGATGCATACTTCATCTGGGGGCGGACAAGGCCTCTGTATATAGACATCATCTGAGAGGGGGAAAATATCTGGCGGAGACGATAAAGAACGCCTAACCTCGAGGAAGCTGATTTTGCGAGAAAGAGATATGAGGTTTCCAGTGAAGATTATGAGTTAATTAAGGATAGACCGAGAATGTTTAGTGTAGAAGAAGTTGACAGGTGAGTATTGTCGAAGAATAGGGGATAGTTGTTTGAAAGATTGTGTCGAGTTGACACTCTTGACAAGTGGAGAAACGAAGTTTTTGAGACGTTGAAGGATACCAAGTTCCTCCTGCCCCAACCAGAAATGACAGCAAGATCTGAGGTTCAGCGTTCTGCAGTGTCCAGTCTAGAGGCTTGTCATTCGTGTAGGGAGGGTCTTATGATAGATAATGTTGAGTGATGCAGAGTAGGAGGAGTACGAGTGGATAGGACAGTTTGTTTTGGAGATATCATCAATGAACAACAGAAGTGTGGGATATAAAATAGAGTCCTGTGGTACACCACAGTTGACAAGTTTAGGGGAAGAACAGTGACCGTCTGCCATAGCAGAGACAGATCGGCCAGAAAGGAAACTGGAGATAAAGATCCAGAGAGAGGGATAGAATCCGCAGGTGGATAGTTTGGACAGGAAAAAATTGTGCCAGACCCTATCAAAAGCTTTTGAGATGCCTAAAGCAGCAGCGAAAATTTCATCGGAACAGCTGAAAGAGGTTTACCAGGAGTCAGCTATAGAAAGACAGGATCACCAGTAGAACGCCTTTTGCGGAACCCATACTGGCGATCAGATAGAAGGTGAGAAGTTGACAGATGCTTAAAAATTTTCCGGTTAAGAATTGATTCAAAAGATTTAGAAAGACAGGAAAGTAAACGTCTAGGACGGTAGTTCGAGTGATTGGTACAGTCACTCTTCTTAGGCACAGGCTGTATGAAGGCTTACTTCCAGTAGGAAGGAAAGATAGATGTTGAAAGGCAGAGGCGAAAGAGTTTGAGCAGGCAGGGTGTCAGCACAGAAGCACAATTTTTAAGGACAATAGGAGGCACTCCATCGGGCCCGTAAGCCTTCTGAGGGCTGAGGCCGGACAGGGCATAGAAAACATCACTCCTAAGAATTTTAATGACAGGCATAGTTGTGTCAGAAGGGGGAGGAGTGGGAGGGATATGCCCTGCATCGTCTAGAATTGAATTTATAGAGAAGGTTTGAGCTAAGAGTTCAGCCTTTGAGACACATGTGACAGCTGTGCTGCCATTGTGACAAAGTGGAGGTGAGAGAGATGAAGAAGTCAAATTGTTAGATAGCCAGGTGCCAGAAGTCTCTGGAAGAATTAGAGAAAGGATGGTTTTGACATTTTCTATTGATGACGGGGTTTTGGATTAGTTGGAGAAGAGATTTGGCACGATTCCGGGAGGAAGTGTAAATATTATGATTAGCATTAGTGCGAAGGCTCTGGTACCTTTTGTGAGCTGTCTCTTTATTTATTATAGCACGAGAACAAGCGTGCTTGAACCAAGGATTTTGCGTGAGGAGTAGACAAAGAGCGTGGAATGTGTTAAATGAACATTGAAATATCCTAAGATGGAGATTTTAGCGAGGGAGTGAGAGTCAAGATGTGCTCCGCTTTGGAATTGAAAGTGAAAGATTTTTACACAGAAGGTTGACTTAGGTGAGCGACAAACAACACAGATGTACTTAGTAATGGAATGAAGGTGGAAAATTCTGAAGAGTTAAGGTCATGGGCACGATAGCAAGTTATGTCGTTGCTTTAAGAGGCGCAATATTCAGCTTTGAATTGAAATCAAGGATAGAGTTAGTAGAAAGGAACAGAGTAGAGATTACTGTCAGTGGCCTCTGAGACCTGGGTTTCGGTTAGGAAGCGAAGGAGTGGTTTGAGTAGGAGGAGTGTGCTCCTCAGAATGGAAGTTAGAGCAAAGACCGCGAATGTTGCAAAAGTTGGAAGAGTTATCAGGACACCTCTTATGGTCGGCGCCAAAAGGGAGCCCAGTGTGGGGTCATTTTTGGTTCCCTCCCCCAGACGGGGACTCCGAGGCAGTGTTTCTTTCAGCCATAGTAATTTTTTGAATTATGAAAAAAAGAAGGAGGAAGTGATGTGCGCGAATGTAGTATGGTGTAAAAAGAGAGAGGATTTGTCTTTAGAGAGCATGCTGAACTGCTCTCTGGTGTTGATGAGACAACAGAGAAACGGAATGTGAGGACACGGGAGGGTCCTTGGCAGATTTGCAGCACCCTCTCGGCCCTCTTATATATCTCACCGGGAGTAGCTTACGCCCGATTCGGCAGGTTTCTAACTGTCTCTTCTCTCCCTGGATGAGTTATTATGTGACTTTTATTCCTAGATAAATGTTAGGGTGATTTTTAAACCTGGGAAAATAATAGGTAGCTTACCCTTTTCAAATTGAAAGATTCGATCCCTAACGAGCTGCAGGCATCTGTGGTCTGCATTTGCATTATGCTGAGAGGGGCGGCTGAGTGGTCACCGTGCGGGCGCGGCAGGTTCGCGTCCCGCCCCTCGCCACTAACAAGCTGGCAATTTTTCAGTCAACGCCGAGTGGCCTAAGACTACCTACATTCTGACCTGAAGACCACCTATCAACCCGGACTCTAAATTATCTTACTAACCGAACTCAACGTGTTCTTCTTGACGGATTTTCATCTGACACAGTCCCTGTTTCTTCAGGTGTCCCACAAGGCACCGTTCTAGGCCCCCTTCTTTTCCTCCTGTACATTAACGATCTTCCACCGTCAATGCCTAACTCTTTCACTAGACAATTTGCCGACGATAGTTTACTGTTTAGAGCAGTAAAGACTACTGACGACAAAAAGACTTGAACGCCCTCCAGCGGTGGGAGCGCACCTGACAGATGCACTTCCGATCAGACAAGTGCAAACTGCTAAGATTCACCAGAGCACACAACCCCATCCATCACATTTACACTCTCCATAATTCAGAACTAGAATCAGTCCACACACGCAAGTATCTTAGTATCCACCTATCCACTAATCTTAAGTTCAACTCCCACATGGACCACATCAGTGCCACAGCCAAACGAACGCTGGGGTTCCTGAGGAGGAATTTACATAACTGCAAACCTGACATTAAACGCATAGCTTATGACACACTTGTGAGACCAACACTGGAATACTGTTCCACGGTGTGGGATCCTTACACACGCAGAAACATTGATAGGTTAGAACAAATCAACACCAAGGCGGCTAGGTTCATTACAAACAATTACACTCGAACGTCTGGCTTCAAAACACGGATCAAACAACAGATAAACATGGAACCTCTTCACTTACGCTGACAAGCACACAGACTTAAACTTATGTACAAGATCACAAACACTCACATTGACATTGACCCACATACATATTCACACAACGCAAACAGTCAACGTACTCGTAACACACACGTCCATAAATACCAAACATATCACACCAACACTGACGCATACAAGCACTCATACTTTACACGCACCATACACCGCTGGAACAGCCTCCCTCAATAGACTGCGGTACAATAGACTTATTTAGAAAACAAATACACACTCACTTGTCACCACAACACACCAACACTAACAATTACACTTGATTCACTTCCCTCCCCTGCACACTCGGCTCCCCCAACAGCCAACACAAATATGCGTGTTATGCACCTGTATGGCTGCCCGGCGCATCATGTATCCAGATCCAGATCCAGTGAGAGAGAGAGAGAGAGAGAGAGAGAGAGAGAGAGAGAGAGAGAGAGAGAGAGAGAGAGAGAGAGAGAGAGAGAGAGAGAGAGAGAGAGAGAGAGAGAGAGAGAGAGAGAGAGAGAGAGAGAGAGAGAGAGAGAGAGAGAGAGAGAGAGAGAGAGAGAGAGAGAGAGAGAGAGAGAGAGAGAGAGAGAGAGAGAGAGAGAGAGAGAGAGAAGGAAAGAGAGAGAGAGAGAGAGAGAGAGAGAGAGAGAGAGAGAGAGAGAGAGAGAGAGAGAGAGAGAGAGAGAGAGAGAGAGAGAGAGAGAGAGAGAGAGAGAGAGAGAGAGAGAGAGAGAGAGAGAGAGAGAGAGAGAGAGAGAGAGAGAGAGAGAGAGAGAGAGAGAGAGAGAGAGAGAGAGTCAATGACGCGTATCTAATAGATACAGTAAACTGATCTACTGCTTCAACTTGGCAAATACACTACAATCATCAATCAAAAAGAGGTTGCATCCATTTCTTGAGAGGACTGAAGTCATTGCCGCAGCTGTCGAGAACCCCAGGTTTAAGTTGCTATGTAAGGAAATGAAAAAGAAAAAGCTTTCCAAGACTGTGGACCTAATAATTTCCAAGTCAATTCAGTCGACCTTGAAGAAGAAAACAATTCAAGAGAGTGAGCCTTTCGTCTCCATGAGCATCAATCAAGACGAGGCTGGCATGAATGCAAAACAACTTCGTCTTTTTGCCTACATGCCTCCAGCTGGGCAAATGATGGCAAGCGCATCAACAAGCGACACTACGGTGGTGAAGGCTGAACTTGAAACGTACCTAGAAGAAGCTGTTCTGCTTTTTTATGTCAACCCACTGAGGTACTGGCGTGATACAAAAACGCTTCAGAATTTTGAAGCACTTTGCCAAGAATATTATACGTAGGGTGCTGTGCAACGTCGGCACCATCTGAGAGGGTGTTTAGCAAGGCCGGCAATTTTTATACTCCTGAGCGAGCAAAACTCGGCCCGGAATCCTTCCTGGCATTAATGATGATAAAATGCAATTATATGTAAAGAGTAAACTTGTGTGAAAAAAAGAATGTTTATATTTTTTGCATAACTTCAGTATAATTTTTATTTGTATCTTTGAAATCTGGAATAGGTGTATATGTATTTTTTTCGTATTTCTTTAACCAGTAATTGTATTTGTATTTGTATTTTTTGATTCAGGAATAAAAGTATTTGTATTTGTATTTGTATTTTTGGAATCCCGAACAAAAGTATTTGTATTTGTATTTGACTTATAAAAAATCAGTATTTGATCCAACCCTGATATTATATATATATATATATATATATATATATATATATATATATATATATATATATATATATATATATATATATATATATATATATATATATATATATATATATATATATATATATATATATATATATATATATATATATATATATATATATATATATATATATATATATATATATATATATATATATATATATATATATATATATATATATATATATATATATATATATATATATATATATATATATATATATATATATATATATATATATATATATATATATATATATATATATATATATATATATATATATATATATATATATATATATAAGAAGACATATATATATATATATATAATATAATATATATATATATATAGCTATATATATATATAGAATCCGAAGAGGTGGCCGAAAGAGGGGTCAATTGCGGGAGGTGTCATGATACCTTTCTCTTGAAAGAGTTCAAGTCGTAGGCAAGAGGAAATAGAGATGAAGGAAGACTGTTCCAGCGATTACCAGCGTGAGGGATGAAAGAGCGAAGATGCTGGCTAACTCGTGCGTAAGGGATTTGGACAGTAAAGGGATGAGCTTGAGTAGAAAGTCATGTGCAGCGGGGCCGCGGGAGGATGGTGAGGCATGTAGTTAACAGGTTCAGAAGAGCAGTCAGCGTGGAAATATCGATAGAAGATAGAAAGAGAGGCAACATGGCGGCGAAATTTAAGAGGTAGAAGACTATCAGTAAGAGGAGTAGAGCTGATGAGACGAAGAGCCTTAGATTCTACTCTGTCCGAGAGAGCTGTGTGAGTGGAGTCCCCCACACGTAAGATGCATACTCCATACGAGGGCGGACAAGGCACCGGTATATGGATAGCAACTATGCGGGGGAGAAGAACTGGCGGAGACGATACAGAACGCCCAACCTCGAGGAAGCTGATTTAGTGAGAGAGGAGATGTGAAGTTTCCAGTTAAGATTTTGAGTTAATGATAGACCGAGGATGTTTAGTGTTGAAGATGGTGACAGCTGAGTGTTGTCGAAGAATAGGGAATAGATGTTTGGAAGATTGTGTCGAGTTGATAAGTGGAAAAATTGGGTTTTTGAGGCATGGAAGGACACAAGGTTCCTTTTACCCCAATCGGAAATAATGGCAAGGTCTGAAGTTAAGCGTTCTGCAGCCTCCAGCCTGGAGTTATGTAATTCCTGTTGAGAGGGTCTTCTGTTGAAAGAAGTTGAATAATGCAAATTGGAGTCATCAGCGTATGAGTGGATAGAAAAGTTTGTTATAGATATTTGATCATTGATGGATAACAGGAAGATAGTGGGTGATAAAACAGAGCCTTATGGAACAACACTGTTGATAGGTTTAGGAGAAGAACAGTGATCGTCTACCACAGCAGAGATAGAACGGCCGGAGATGAAACTGGAGATAAAGGAACAGAGAGAGGGATAGAATCCGAAAGAGGACAGTTTAGAAAGCAAAGACTTGTGCCAGGCTCTATGGAAGGCATTCGATATTTTTAGCGCAACTGAGAAAGTTTCATCGAAACGGCTAAGAGAGGATGACCAAGAGTCAGTTATAAGAGCAAGAAGATCACCAGTAGAACGCCCCTTGCGAAACCCATACTGGCGATCAGATAGAAGGTTAGAAGTGGTAAGGTGCTTTTGAAGCATCCGGTTAAGGATTGATTCAAAAGCTTTATATTGACAGAAAAGTAAAGCTATAGGGCAGTAGTTTGAGGGATTTGAGCGGTCACCTTTTTTAGGCACAGGCTGTATGAAGGCATACTTCCAGCAGGAAGGAAAGGTAGACGTTGATAGGCAGAAGCGAAAGAGTTTGACCAGGCAGGGTGTCAGCACGGAAGCAAAGTTTTTAAGGACAATAAGAGGTACTCCATCAGGTCCATAAGACTTCTGAGAGTTGAAGGCATACTTCCAGCAGGAAGGAAAGGTAGATGTTAATAGGCAAAAACGGAAGTACAGTTTTTAACCCTTGGGCTTCGGCTCTGGGAAAGCCGAGAAGTGGCCGAGAAACGTCAACACTACACTGCATTTTGAGACTAAAAGAAAAGAGCATGGAACGTACATCAGAGTACTCCTCTCATAACCATAAAGCTGATAAAAATATTTACTTTTACTCAAACTCCATTCTTTCTGGGTGGTGTTTGTTACAAAATAAACAGTCTTTTGACGCGTGGCATCTAGCCGAGAGTGGCTTGTTGTCTACTTTAGAGAATTTGACAAGTGATTACTGTGTGGATAGCTAATTCAGTCTGCTATGACCTTGCAGCACCACCTATGACAAAAAAAGCCCATCTCAAGATCACTCACCCACCATTGTGACCCAGGGCATGTAAGGTGGGTTGCTCTACGCCACAACCGCCTACAATTAGCTCGAATTATGGGTGTTATGGCGAGCCCTTTTTAGGGTCCACCGTACCACAACAACGACTAGTGAAAGCCCAGAAAAGGGTCTGCCGACGTTCTCGGGTTAAGGACAATAGGAGGCACTCCATCAAGTCCATAAGCCTTCTGAGAGTTGAGGCCAGAGAGGGCATAGAAAACATCATTATGAAGAATCTTTATAACAGGCATGAAAGAGTCAGAGGGGGGATGAGTAGGAGGAATATGCCCAGAATCGTCCAGAGTGGAGCTGTTACAGAAAGTTTGAATGAAGAGTTCAGTCTTAGAGATAGATGAGACGGCAGTGCTGCCGTCTGGGTTAAGAAAAGGCAGGAAAAAGGAAGAAGTGAAAATGTAGGAGATATTTTTGGCTAGGTGCCAACAGTCTCTGGAAGAATAAGAGAAAGCAAGGTGTTAACATTTGCTAAGGATGAAGGAGCTTTTGGTATGTCGGAGTATTTGACACGATTCCGGGCGGAAATGTAAAGGTCATGGTTAGCAGGAGTTCGAAGGTTCTGGTACCTTTTGTGAGCTGCCTCTTTATCTTTGATTGCACGAGAACAAGCGTGATTAAACCAAGGCTTTTTAGCCTAGGAAATAGAGAAAGTACGTGGAATGTATGCTTCCAATCCAGAGACAATCACCTCTGTAATGCGCTGGGTACACACAGAGGGGTCTCTCTCCTGGAAGCAGTAATCATTCTACGGGAAATCGGAAAAGTACATCGTCAGTTCGTTCCACCGAGCTGAGGCAAAATGCCAGAATCATCGCCTCTTTGGTGGGTCCAGAGTATGTACAGTAGCGATAGGACAGGATACAGAAATAAGGTAGTGTTCGGAGGAGCCCAATGGAGAGAACAGTTTGACAGAGTAAGTAGAAGGGTTTGAGGCAAGGAAGAGGTCTAGAATGTTGGGCATGTCTTCAAGACGGTCGGGAATACGTGCTGAACCAACTGCTCCAGATCGTTGAGGAGAGCAAAGTTGTAGGCTTGTTCACCAGGCTGGTCAGTGAAAGAGGATGAAAGCCAAGTCTGGTGGTGAACATTGAAATCTCCTAGGATGGAGATTTCAGCGAAGGCAGTGGGTCAAGATGTGCTTCACTTTAGAGATCAAATAGTTAAAGAATTTTACATAGTTAGTAGAGTTAGGTGAGAGATAAACAGCACAGATGTATTTAGTAAAAGAATGACAATGAAGTCTTAGACATATGGCAGAAAATACAGAAGAGTCAAGGTCGTAGGCACGAGATAAAGTGATGTCGTTGCGCACGTAGACGCAACATCCAGCTTTGGATTGAAATTTAGGATAGAGATAGCAGGAGGGAGCAGAGTAGAGATTGTCGTCAGTAGCCTCAGATACCTGTGCCTCGGTAAGGGATAAAAGGTGAGGATTAAAGGAGATTTTTTTTTTTACAACAAAGGAGGCAGCTCAAGGGCACACACACAAAAAAAGAAAACAACAATAAAAAAAAGCCCGCTACTCGCTGCTCCTAAAAAAGAAACAAAAGAGGTGGCCGAAAGCAAGATCAAATACGGGAGGAGAGATGTCCCGACACCCTCCTCTTGAAAGAGTTCAAGTCGTAGGCAGGAGGAAATACAGATGAAGGAAGATTGTTCCAGAGTTTACCAGCATGAGGGATGAAAGAGTGAAGATGAGGGTTTGGACAGTATAGGGATGAGCATGAGTATAAAGTCGAGTGCAGCGGGGCCGCGGGAGGGGGGGAGGCATGCAGTTAGCAAGTTCAGAAGAGCAGTCAGCGTGGAAATATCGATAGAAGATAGAAAGAGAGGCAACATTGCGGCGGAATTTAAGAGGTAAAAGACTATCAGTATGAGGAGGAGAGCTGATGAGACGAAGAGCCTTAGCCTCCACTCTGTCCAGAAGAGCTGTGTGAGTGGAGCCCCCCCACACACACTCCATACGAGGGCGGACAAGGCCCCTGTATATGGACAGCAACTGTGCAGGGGAGAAGAACTGGCGGAGACGGTACAGAACGCCCAGCCTCGAGGAAGCTGATTTAGTAAGAGATGAGATATGAAGTTTCCAGTTGAGATTTTGAGTTAAGGATAGACCGAGGATGTTTAGTGTTGAGGAAGGTGATAGCTGGGTGTTGTCAAAGAATAGGGGATAGTTGTTTGGAAGATTGTGTCGAGTGGATAGGTGGAGAAACTGTGTTTTTGAGGCGTTGAAGGACACCAGGTTCCTCTTGCCCCAATCGGAAATAATAGTAAGGTCTGAGGCTAAGTGTTCTGCAGCCTCCAGCCTTGAGTCGTTAAGTTCCTGTAGGGTGGGTCTTCTATTAAAAGAAGTTGAGTAATGCAGAGTGGAGTCATCGGCATAAGAATGGATAAGACAGTTCGTTTTGGAAAGAAGATCATCAATGAACAACAGAAAAAGAGTGGAAGATAGGACAGAACCCTGTGGGACACCACTGTTAATAGATTTAGGGGAAGAACAGTGACTGTCTACCACGGCAGAAATAGAACGGTCAGAAAGGAAACTGGAGATAAGGTACAGAGAGAAGGATAGAAACCGTAGAAGGGTAGTTTGGAAAGCAAAGATTTGTGCCAGACCCTATCAAAAGCTTTTGATATGTCCAGCGCAATAGCAAAGGTTTCACCGAAACGGCTAAGAGAGGATGACCAAGAGTCAGTTAAGAAGGCTAGGAGATCACCAGTAGAACGCCCCTTGCGGAACCCATACTGGCGATCAGATAGAAGGTCAGAAGTGGAAAGGTGCTTTTGAATCTTCCGGTTAAGGATTGATTCAAAAGCTTTAGATAGACAAGAAAGTAAAGCAATAGGACGGTAGTTTGAGGGATTGGAGCGGTCGCCCTTCTTAGGTACAGGCTGTACGAAGGCATACTTCCAGCAAGAAGGAAAGGTAGATGTTGACAGGCAGAGGCGAAAGAGTTTGACCAGGCAGGGTGACAGCACGGAGGCACAGATTTTAAGGACAATAGGAAGCACTCCATCAGGTCCACAAGCCTTCTGAGGATTGAGGCCAGAGAGGGCATAGAAAACATCATTTTGAAGAATCTTTATAACAGGCATAAAGGAGTCAGAGGGGGGATGAGTAGGAGGAATATGTCCAGAATCGTCCAGAGTGGAGTTTTTAGAAAAAGTTTGAGAGAAGAGTTCAGCCATAGAGATAGATGAGACGGCAGTGTTGCCGTCAGGACTGAGGAGTGGAGGGAAAGATGAAGAAGTGAAGTTGGTTTGGCTAGATGCCAGAAATCACGTGCAAAGTTAGAGAAAGCAAGGTTTTGTCATTTTCTATTAATGAAAGAATTCTTGG